>NW_024470654.1:2207340-2507340 GCF_017639515.1 Carcharodon carcharias
TCCAGTGAAAGGAGACTGATATTCCCAGTGAGACTGAATAGATATTCCCAGTGAGAGGAGACTGATATTCCCAGTGAGAGGAGACTGATATTCCCAGTGAGAGGAAACTGCTATTCCCAGTGAGACAGAATAGATATTCCCAGTGATAGGAGACTGATATTCCCAGTGAGACAGAATAGATATTTCCAGTGAGAGGAGACTGATATTCCCAGTGAGACAGAATAGATAATCCCTGTGAGACAGAATAGATATTCCCAGTGGCAGAAGACTGATATTCCCAGTGAATGGAGACTGATATTCCAGTGAGATAGAATACATATTCCCAGTGAAAGGAGACTGATATTCCCAGTGAGAGGAGACTGATATTCCCAGTGAGACTGAATAGATATTCCCAGAGAGAGGAGACTGATATTCCCAATGAGAGGAGACTAATATTCCCAGTGAGAAAGAAAAGATATTCCCAGTGAAAGGAGAATGATATACCCAGTGAAAGGAGACTGCTATTCCCAGTGAGAGAAGACTGACATTCCCAGTGAGACGAAACTGATATCCCCAGTGAAAGGAGACTGATATTCACAGTGAGACAGAATAGATATTCCTTTGAGAGGATATTGAGATTCCCAGTGAGTGGAGACTGATATTCCCAGTGAGAAAGAATAGATATTCCGAGTGAAAAGAGACTGATATTCCCAGTGAAAGGAGACTGATATTCCCAATGAAAGGAGACTGCTATTCCTAGTGAGAAAGTATAGATGTTCCCAAGGAGAGGAGACTAATATTCCCAGTCAGCCAGTATTGATATTCCCAGTGACAGGAGACTGATATTCCTATTGAGGCAGAAAAAATATTTCCACTGAGAGGAGACTGATATTCCCAGTGAGACAGAATAGATATTCCCAGTGAGAGGAGACTGATATTCCGAATGAGACAGAATAGATATTCCCAGTGAAAGGAGACTGATATTCAAAGTGAGAGGAGACTGATATTCCCAGTGAAAGGAGACTGTTATTCAAAGTGAGACAGAATAGATATTCCCAGTGAGAAGAGATTGATATTCCCAGTGAGAGGAGACTGATATTCCCAGTGAACTGAATAGATATTCCCAGTGAGAGGAGACTGATATTCCCAGTGAGAAGAGACTGATATTCCCAGTGAGAGTAGACTGATATTCCCAATCAGAAAGAATAGATATTCCCAATGAGAGGAGACTGATATTCCCAGTGAGACAGAATAGATATTCACAGTGAAAGGTGAATGATATTCCCCATGAGACAGAATAGATATTCCCAGTGAAATGAGACTGATATTCCCAGTGAAAGGAGAACGATATTCCCAGTGAGAGTAGAATAATATTCCCAGTGAGCCAGTATTGATATTCCCAGTGACAGGAGACTGATATTCCTTTTGAGGCAGAAAAGATATTTCCAGTGAGAGGAGACTGATATTCCCAGTGAGATAGAATAGATATTCCCAGTGTAAGGAGACTGATATTCCCAGTGAAAGGAGACTGATATTCCCAGTGAAAGGAGAATGATATTTCCAGTGAGAGGAGACTGCTATTCCCAGTGAGACAGTATAGATGTTCCCAGTGAGAGGAGACTGATATTCCCAGTGAGAGTAGAATAATATTCCCAGTGAGCCAGTATTGATATTCCCAGTGACAGGAGACTGATATTCCTATTGAGGCAGAATAGATATTTCCAGTGAGAGGAGACTGATATTCCCAGTGAGATAGAATAGATATTCCCAGTGTAAGGAGACTGATATTCCCAGTGAAAGGAGACTGATATTCCCAGTGAAAGGAGACTGATATTCCCAGTGAGTGGAGACTGATAATCCCAGTGAGACAGAATAGATATTCCCAGTGAGAGGAGACTGATATTCCCAGTGAGACAGAATAGATATTCCCAGTGAGAGTTGACTGATATTCCCACTGAGACAGAATAGATATTTCCAGTGAGAGGAGACTGATATTCCCAGTGGGACAGAATAGATATTCCCAGTGTAAGGAGACTGATATTCCCAGTGAAAGGAGACTGATATTCCCAGTGAAAGGAGAATGATATTTCCAGTGAGAGGAGACTGCTATTCCCAGTGAGACAGTATAGATGTTCCCAGTGAGAGGAGACTGATATTCCCAGTGAGAGTAGAATAATATTCCCAGTGAGCCAGTATTGATATTCCCAGTGACAGGAGACTGATATTCCTATTGAGGCAGAATAGATATTTCCAGTGAGAGGAGACTGATATTCCCAGTGAGATAGAATAGATATTCCCAGTGTAAGGAGACTGATATTCCCAGTGAAAGGAGACTGATATTCCCAGTGAAAGGAGACTGATATTCCCAGTGAGTGGAGACTGATAATCCCAGTGAGACAGAATAGATATTCCCAGTGAGAGGAGACTGATATTCCCAGTGAGACAGAATAGATATTCCCAGTGAGAGGAGACTGATATTCCCACTGAGACAGAATAGATATTTCCAGTGAGAGGAGACTGATATTCCCAGAGAGACAGAATAGATATTCCCAGTTAGACAGAATAGATATTACCAGTACAGGAGAGTGATATTCCCAGTGAAAGGAGCCTGATATTCACAGTGAGATAGAATAGATATTCCCAGTGTAAGGAGACTTATATTCCCAGTGAAAGGAGACTGATATTCCCAGTGAGTGGACACAGATATTCCCAGTGAGACAGAATAGATATTCCCAGTGAGAGGAGACTGATATTCCCAATGAGACAGAATAGATATTTCCAGTGAAAGGAGACTGATATTCGAAGGGAGACAGAATAGATATTCCCAGTGAGACAGAATAGATATTACCAGTACAGGAGAGTGATATTCCCAGTGAAATGACGCTGATATTCCCAGTGAGATAGAATGGATATTCCCGGTGTAAGGAGACTAATATTCCCAGTGAAAGGAGACTGATATTCCCAGTGAGTGGAGAAAGATATACCCAGTGAGACAGAATAGATATTCCCAGTGAGAGGAGACTGATATTCCTTCTGAGACAGAATAGATATTCCCAGTGAGAGGAGACTGATATTCCCAATGAGACAGAATAGATATATCCAGTGAAAGGAGACTGATATTCCCAGTGAGAAAGAATAGATATTCCCAGTGAGAGGAGACTGATATTCCCAGTGAGAGGAGACTGATATTCCCAGTGAGAGGAGACTGCTGTTCCCAGTGAGACAGAATAGATATTCCCAGTGATAGGAGACTGATATTCCCAGTGAGACAGAATAGATATTTCCAGTGAGAGGAGACTGATATTCCCAGTGAGACAGAATAGATAATCCCTGTGAGACAGAATAGATATTCCCAGTGGCAGAAGACTGATATTCCCAGTGAAAGGAGACTGATATTCCAGTGAGATAGAATACATATTCCCAGTGAAAGTAGACTGATATTCCCAGTGAGAGGAGACTGATATTCCCAGTGAGACAGAATAGATATTCCCAGAGAGAGGAGACTGATATTCCCAATGAGAGGAGACTAATATTCCCAGTGAGAAAGAAAAGATATTCCCAGTGAAAGGAGAATGATATACCCAGTGAAAGGAGACGGCTATTCCCAGTGAGAGAAGACTGACATTCCCAGTGAGACGAAACTGATATCCCCAGTGAAAGGAGACTGATATTCACAGTGAGACAGAATAGATATTCCTTTGAGAGGATATTGAGATTCCCAGTGAGTGGAGACTGATATTCCCAGTGAGAAAGAATAGATATTCCCAGTGAAAGGAGACTGATATTCAAAGTGAAAGGAGACTGATATTCCCAATGAGAGGAGACTGCTATTCCTAGTGAGACAGTATAGATGTTCCCAGTGAGAGGAGACTGATATTCCCAGTGAGAGGAGACTAATATTCCCAGTCAGCCAGTATTGATATTCGCAGTGACAGGAGACTGATATTCCTATTGAGGCAGAATAGATATTTCCACTGAGAGGAGACTGATATTCCCAGTGAGACAGAATAGATATTCCCGGTGAGAGGAGACTGATATTCCGAATGAGACAGAATAGATATTCCCAGTGAAAGGAGACTGATATTCAAAGTGAGAGGAGACTGATATTCCCAGTGAAAGGAGACTGTTATTCAAAGTGAGACAGAATAGATATTCCCAGTGAGAAGAGATTGATATTCCCAGTGAGAGGAGACTGATATTCCCAGTGAACTGAATAGATATTCCTATTGAGAGGAGACTGATATTCGCAGTGAGAAGAGACTGATATTCCCAGTGAGAGTAGACTGATATTCCCAATGAGAAAGAATAGATATTCCCAATGAGAGGAGACTGATATTCCCAGTGAGACAGAATAGATATTCACAGTAAAATGTGAATGATATTCCCCATGAGACAGTATAGATGTTCCCAGTGAGAGGAGACTGATATTCCCAGTGAGAGTAGAATAATATTCCCAGTGAGCCAGTATTGATATTCCCAGTGACAGGAGACTGATATTCCTATTGAGGCAGAATAGATATTTCCAGTGAGAGGAGACTGATATTCCCAGTGAGATAGAATAGATATTCCCAGTGTAAGGAGACCGATATTCCCAGTGAAAGGAGACTGATATTCCCAGTGAAAGGAGACTGATATTCCCAGTGAGACAGAATAGATATTCCCAGTTAGAGGAGACTGATATTCCCACTGAGACAGAATAGATATTCCCAGTGAGAGGAGACTGATATTCCCAGTGAGACAGAATAGATATTCCCAGTGAGAGGAGACTGATATTCCCACTAAGACAGAATAGATATTTCCAGTGAGAGGAGACTGATATTCCCAGTGAAAGGAGACTGATATTCCAAGTGAGTGGAGACAGATATTCCCAGTGAGACAGAATAGATATTCCCAGTGAGTGGAGACTGATATTCCTTCTGAGACAGAATAGATATTCCCAGTGAGAGGAGACTGATATTCCCAATGTGACAGAATAGATATTCCCAGTGAGAGGTGACAGTTATTCCCAATGAGACAGAATAGATATTCCCAGTGAAAGGAGACTGATATTCCCAGTGAGTGGAGACTGATATTCCCAGTGAGAAAGAATAGATATTCCCAGTGAAAGGAGACTGATATTCCCAGTGAAAGGAGACTGATATTCCCAATGAGAGGAGACTGCTATTCCTAGTGAGACAGTATAGATGTTCCCAGTGAGAGGAGACTGATATTCCCAGTGAGAGGAGACTAATATTCCCAGTGAGCCAGTATTGATATTCCCAGTGACAGGAGACTGATATTCCTATTGAGGCAGAATAGATATTTCCACTGAGAGGAGACTGATATTCCCAGTGAGACAGAATAGATATTCCCAGTGAGAGGAGACTGATATTCCGAATGAGACAGAATAGATATTCCCAGTGAAAGGAGACTGATATTCAAAGTGAGAGGAGACTGATATTCCCAGTGAAAGGAGACTGTTATTCAAAGTGAGACAGAATAGATATTCCCAGTGAGAAGAGATTGATATTCCCAGTGAGAGGAGACTGATATTCCCAGTGAACTGAATAGATATTCCCAGTGAGAGGAGACTGATATTCCCAGTGAGAAGAGACTGATATTCCCAGTGAGAGTAGACTGATATTCCCAATGAGAAAGAATAGATATTCCCAATGAGAGGAGACTGATATTCCCAGTGAGACAGAATAGATATTCACAGTGAAAGGTGAATGATATTCCCCATGAGACAGTATAGATGTTCCCAGTGAGAGGAGACTGATATTCCCAGTGAGAGTAGAATAATATTCCCAGTGAGCCAGTATTGATATTCCCAGTGACAGGAGACTGATATTCCTATTGAGGCAGAATAGATATTTCCAGTGAGAGGAGACTGATATTCCCAGTGAGATAGAATAGATATTCCCAGTGTAAGGAGACCGATATTCCCAGTGAAAGGAGATTGATATTCCCAGTGAAAGGTGACTGATATTCCCATTGAGTGGAGACTGATAATCCCAGTGAGACAGAATAGATATTCCCAGTTAGAGGAGACTGATATTCCCACTGAGAGAGAATAGATATTCCCAGTGAGAGGAGACTGATATTCCCACTGAGACAGAATAGATATTTCCAGTGAGAGGAGACTGATATTCCCAGTGAGACAGAATAGATATTACCAGTACAGGAGAGTGATATTCCCAGTGAAATGAGCCTGATATTCCCAGTGAGATAGAATAGATATTCCCAGTGTAAGGAGACTGATATTCCCAGTGAAAGGAGACTGATATTCCAAGTGAGTGGAGACAGATATTCCCAGTGAGACAGAATAGATATTCCCAGTGAGAGGAGACTGATATTCCTTCTGAGACAGAATAGATATTCCCAGTGAGAGGAGACTGATATTCCCAATGAGCCAGAATAGATAGTCCCAGTGAGAGGAGACAGTTATTCCCAATGAGACAGAATAGATATTCCCAGTGAAAGGAGACTGATATTCCCAGTGAGTGGAGACTGATATTCCCAGTGAAAGGAGACTGATATTCAAAGTGAGACAGAATAGATATTCCCAGTGAGAGGAGACTGATATTCCCAGTGAGAGGAGACTGATATTCCCAGTGAGAGGAGACTGCTATTCCCAGTGAGACAGAATAGATATTCCCAGTGATAGGAGACTGATATTCCCAGTGACGCAGAATAAATATTTCCAGTGAGAGAAGACTGATATTCCCAGTGAGACAGAATAGTTAATCCCTGTGAGACAGAATAGATATTCCCAGTGGCAGAAGACTGATATTCCCAGTGAAAGGAGACTGATATTCCAGTGAGATAGAATACATATTCCCAGTGAAAGGAGACTGATATTCCCAGTGAGAGGAGACTGATATTCCCAGTGAGAAAAATAAAATATTCCCAGTGAAAGGAGAATGATATACCCAGTGAAAGGAGACTGCTATTCCAAGTGAGAGGAGACTGATATTCCCAGTGAGAGGAAACTGATATTCCCAGTGAAAGGTGACTGATATTCACAGTGAGACAGAATAGATATTCCTTTGAGCGGATATTGAGATTCCCAGTGAGTGGAGACTGATATTCCCATTGAGACAGAATAGACATTCCCAGTGAGAGCAGACTGATATTCCGTCTGAGACAGAATAGATATTCCCAGTGAGAGGAGACTGATATTCCTAATGAGGCAGAATAGATATTCCCAGTGAGAGGAGACAGATATTCCCACTGAGACAGAATAGATATTTCCAGTGAGAGGAGACTGATATTCCCAGTGAGACAGAATAGATATTCCCAGTGAGACAGAATAGATATTACCAGTACAGGAGAGTGATATTCCCAGTGAAATGAGCCTGATATTCCCAGTGAGATAGAATAGATATTCCCAGTGTAAGGAGACTGATATTCCCAGTGAAAGGAGACTGATATTCCAAGTGAGTGGAGACAGATATTCCCAGTGAGACAGAATAGATATTCCCAGTGAGAGGAGACTGATATTCCTTCTGAGACAGAATAGATATTCCCAGTGAGAGGAGACTGATATTCCCAATGAGCCAGAATAGATAGTACCAGTGAGAGGAGACAGTTATTCCCAATGAGACAGAATAGATATTCCCAGTGAAAGGAGACTGATATTCCCAGTGAGTGGAGACTGATATTCCCAGTGAAAGGAGACTGATATTCAAAGTGAGACAGAATAGATATTCCCAGTGAGAGGAGACTGATATTCCCAGTGAGAGGAGACTGATATTCCCAGTGAGAGGAGACTGCTATTCCCAGTGAGACAGAATAGATATTCCCAGTGATAGGAGACTGATATTCCCAGTGACGCAGAATAAATATTTCCAGTGAGAGAAGACTGATATTCCCAGTGAGACAGAATAGTTAATCCCTGTGAGACAGAATAGATATTCCCAGTGGCAGAAGACTGATATTCCCAGTGAAAGGAGACTGATATTCCAGTGAGATAGAATACATATTCCCAGTGAAAGGAGACTGATATTCCCAGTGAGAGGAGACTGATATTCCCAGTGAGAAAAATAAAATATTCCCAGTGAAAGGAGAATGATATACCCAGTGAAAGGAGACTGCTATTCCAAGTGAGAGGAGACTGATATTCTCAGTGAGAGGAAACTGATATTCCCAGTGAAAGGTGACTGATATTCACAGTGAGACAGAATAGATATTCCTTTGAGCGGATATTGAGATTCCCAGTGAGTGGAGACTGATATTCCCATTGAGACAGAATAGACATTCAAAGTGAGAGCAGACTGATATTCCGTCTGAGACAGAATAGATATTCCCAGTGAGAGGAGACTGATATTCCTAATGAGGCAGAATAGATATTCCCAGTGAGAGGAGACAGATATTCCCACTGAGACAGAATAGATATTTCCAGTGAGAGGAGACTGATATTCCCAGTGAGACAGAATAGATATTCCCAGTGAGACAGAATAGATATTACCAGTACAGGAGAGTGATATTCCCAGTGAAATGAGCCTGATATTCCCAGTGAGATAGAATAGATATTCCCAGTGTAAGGAGACTGATATTCCCAGTGAAAGGAGACTGATATTCCAAGTGAGTGGAGACAGATATTCCCAGTGAGACAGAATAGATATTCCCAGTGAGAGGAGACTGATATTCCTTCTGAGACAGAATAGATATTCCCAGTGAGAGGAGACTGATATTCCCAATGAGCCAGAATAGATAGTCCCAGTGAGAGGAGACAGTTATTCCCAATGAGACAGAATAGATATTCCCAGTGAAAGGAGACTGATATTCCCAGTGAGTGGAGACTGATATTCCCAGTGAAAGGAGACTGATATTCAAAGTGAGACAGAATAGATATTCCCAGTGAGAGGAGACTGATATTCCCAGTGAGAGGAGACTGATATTCCCAGTGAGAGGAGACTGCTATTCCCAGTGAGACAGAATAGATATTCCCAGTGATAGGAGACTGATATTCCCAGTGACGCAGAATAAATATTTCCAGTGAGAGGAGACTGATATTCCCAGTGAGACAGAATAGTTAATCCCTGTGAGACAGAATAGATATTCCCTGTGGCAGAAGACTGATATTCCCAGTGAAAGGAGACTGATATTCCAGTGAGATAGAATACATATTCCCAGTGAAAGGAGACTGATATTCCCAGTGAGAGGAGACTGATATTCCCAGTGAGGCTGAACAGATATTCCTAGAGAGAGGAAACTGATATTCCCATGAGAGGAGACTGATATTCCCAGTGAGAAAAAAAAATATTCCCAGTGAAAGGAGAATGATATACCCAGTGAAAGGAGACTGCTATTCCAAGTGAGAGGAGACTGATATTCCCAGTGAGAGGAAACTGATATTCCCAGTGAAAGGAGACTGATATTCACAGTGAGACAGAATAGATATTCCTTTGAGCGGATATTGAGATTCCCAGTGAGTGGAGACTGATATTCCCATTGAGACAGAATAGACATTCCCAGTGAGAGCAGACTGATATTCCGTCTGAGACAGAATAGATATTCCCAGTGAGAGGAGACTGATATTCCCAGTGAGTGGAGAAAGATATACCCAGTGAGACAGAATAGATATTCCCAGTGAGAGGAGACTGATATTCCTTCTGAGACAGAATAGATATTCCCAGTGAGAGGAGACTGATATTCCCAATGAGACAGAATAGATAGTCCCAGTGAGCGGAGACAGTTATTCCCAATGAGACAGAATAGATATAACCAGTGAAAGGAGACTGATATTCCCAGTGAGAAAGAATAGATATTCCCAGTGAGAGGAGACTGATATTCCCAGTGAGAGGAGACTGATATTCCCAGTGAGAGGAGACTGCTGTTCCCAGTGAGACAGAATAGATATTCCCAGTGATAGGAGACTGATATTCCCGGTGAGACAGAATAGATATTTCCAGTGAGAGGAGACCGATATTCCCAGTGAGACAGAATAGATAATCCCTGTGAGACAGAATAGATATTCCCAGTGGCAGAAGACTGATATTCCCAGTGAAAGGAGACTGATATTCCAGTGAGATAGAATAAATATTCCCAGTGAAAGGAGACTGATATTCCCAGTGAGAGGAGACTGATATTCCCAGTGAGACAGAATAGATATTCCCAGAGAGAGGAGACTGATATTCCCAATGAGAGGAGACAAATATTCCCAGTGAGAAAGAAAAGATATTCCCAGTGAAAGGAGAATGATATACCCAGTGAAAGGAGACGGCTATTCCCAGTGAGAGAAGACTGACATTCCCAGTGAGACGAAACTGATATCCCCAGTGAAAGGAGACTGATATTCACAGTGAGATAGAATAGATATTCCTTTGAGAGGATATTGAGATTCCCAGTGAGTGGAGACTGATATTCCCAGTGAGAAAGAATAGATATTCCCAGTGAAAGGAGACTGATATTCCCAGTGAAAGGAGACTGATATTCCCAATGAGAGGAGACTGCTATTCCTAGTGAGACAGTATAGATGTTCCCAGTGAGAGGAGACTGATATTCCCAGTGAGAGGAGACTAATATTCCCAGTCAGCCAGTATTGATATTCGCAGTGACAGGAGACTGATATTCCTATTGAGGCAGAATAGATATTTCCACTGAGAGGAGACTGATATTCCCAGTGAGACAGAATAGATATTCCCGGTGAGAGGAGACTGATATTCCGAATGAGACAGAATAGATATTCCCAGTGAAAGGAGACTGATATTCAAAGTGAGAGGAGACTGATATTCCCAGTGAAAGGAGACTGTTATTCAAAGTGAGACAGAATAGATATTCCCAGTGAGAAGAGATTGATATTCCCACTGAGAGGAGACTGATATTCCCAGTGAACTGAATAGATATTCCTATTGAGAGGAGACTGATATTCGCAGTGAGAAGAGACTGATATTCCCAGTGAGAGTAGACTGATATTCCCAATGAGAAAGAATAGATATTCCCAATGAGAGGAGACTGATATTCCCAGTGAGACAGAATAGATATTCACAGTGAGAGTAGAATAATATTCCCAGTGAGCCAGTATTGATATTCCCAGTGACAGGAGACTGATATTCCTATTGAGGCAGAATAGATATTTCCAGTGAGAGGAGACTGATATTCCCAGTGAGATAGAATAGATATTCCCAGTGTAAGGAGACCGATATTCCCAGTGAAAGGAGACTGATATTCCCAGTGAAAGGAGACTGATATTCCCAGTGAGTGGAGACTGATAATCCCAGTGAGACAGAATAGATATTCCCAGTGAGAGGAGACTGATATTCCCACTGAGACAGAATAGATATTCCCAGTGAGAGGAGACTGATATTCCCAGTGAGACAGAATAGATATTCCCAGTGAGACAGAATAGATATTACCAGTACAGGAGAGTGATATTCCCAGTGAAATGAGCCTGATATTCCCAGTGAGATAGAATGGATATTCCCAGTGTAAGGAGACTGATATTCCCAGTGAAAGGAGACTGATATTCCCAGTGAGTGGAGAAAGATATTCCCAGTGAGACAGAATAGATATTCCCAGTGAGAGGAGACTGATATTCCTTTTGAGACAGAATAGATATTCCCAGTGAGAGGAGACTGATATTCCCAATGAGACAGAATAGATAGTCCCAGTGAGCGGAGACAGTTATTCCCAATGAGACAGAATATTTATATCCAGTGAAAGGAGACTGATATTCCCAGTGAGACTGAATAGATATTCCCAGTGAGAGGAGACTGATATTCCCAGTGAGAGGAGACTGATATTCCCAGTGAGAGGAAACTGCTATTCCCAGTGAGACAGAATAGATATTCCCAGTGATAGGAGACTGATATTCCCAGTGAGACAGAATAGATATTTCCAGTGAGAGGAGACTGATATTCCCAGTGAGACAGAATAGATAATCCCTGTGAGACAGAATAGATATTCCCAGTGGCAGAAGACTGATATTCCCAGTGAATGGAGACTGATATTCCAGTGAGATAGAATACATATTCCCAGTGAAAGGAGACTGATATTCCCAGTGAGAGGAGACTGATATTCCCAGTGAGACTGAATAGATATTCCCAGAGAGAGGAGACTGATATTCCCAATGAGAGGAGACTAATATTCCCAGTGAGAAAGAAAAGATATTCCCAGTGAAAGGAGAATGATATACCCAGTGAAAGGAGACTGCTATTCCCAGTGAGAGAAGACTGACATTCCCAGTGAGACGAAACTGATATCCCCAGTGAAAGGAGACTGATATTCACAGTGAGACAGAATAGATATTCCTTTGAGAGGATATTGAGATTCCCAGTGAGTGGAGACTGATATTCCCAGTGAGAAAGAATAGATATTCCGAGTGAAAAGAGACTGATATTCCCAGTGAAAGGAGACTGATATTCCCAATGAAAGGAGACTGCTATTCCTAGTGAGAAAGTATAGATGTTCCCAAGGAGAGGAGACTAATATTCCCAGTCAGCCAGTATTGATATTCCCAGTGACAGGAGACTGATATTCCTATTGAGGCAGAAAAAATATTTCCACTGAGAGGAGACTGATATTCCCAGTGAGACAGAATAGATATTCCCAGTGAGAGGAGACTGATATTCCGAATGAGACAGAATAGATATTCCCAGTGAAAGGAGACTGATATTCAAAGTGAGAGGAGACTGATATTCCCAGTGAAAGGAGACTGTTATTCAAAGTGAGACAGAATAGATATTCCCAGTGAGAAGAGATTGATATTCCCAGTGAGAGGAGACTGATATTCCCAGTGAACTGAATAGATATTCCCAGTGAGAGGAGACTGATATTCCCAGTGAGAAGAGACTGATATTCCCAGTGAGAGTAGACTGATATTCCCAATCAGAAAGAATAGATATTCCCAATGAGAGGAGACTGATATTCCCAGTGAGACAGAATAGATATTCACAGTGAAAGGTGAATGATATTCCCCATGAGACAGAATAGATATTCCCAGTGAAATGAGACTGATATTCCCAGTGAAAGGAGAACGATATTCCCAGTGAGAGTAGAATAATATTCCCAGTGAGCCAGTATTGATATTCCCAGTGACAGGAGACTGATATTCCTTTTGAGGCAGAAAAGATATTTCCAGTGAGAGGAGACTGATATTCCCAGTGAGATAGAATAGATATTCCCAGTGTAAGGAGACTGATATTCCCAGTGAAAGGAGACTGATATTCCCAGTGAAAGGAGAATGATATTTCCAGTGAGAGGAGACTGCTATTCCCAGTGAGACAGTATAGATGTTCCCAGTGAGAGGAGACTGATATTCCCAGTGAGAGTAGAATAATATTCCCAGTGAGCCAGTATTGATATTCCCAGTGACAGGAGACTGATATTCCTATTGAGGCAGAATAGATATTTCCAGTGAGAGGAGACTGATATTCCCAGTGAGATAGAATAGATATTCCCAGTGTAAGGAGACTGATATTCCCAGTGAAAGGAGACTGATATTCCCAGTGAAAGGAGACTGATATTCCCAGTGAGTGGAGACTGATAATCCCAGTGAGACAGAATAGATATTCCCAGTGAGAGGAGACTGATATTCCCAGTGAGACAGAATAGATATTCCCAGTGAGAGTTGACTGATATTCCCACTGAGACAGAATAGATATTTCCAGTGAGAGGAGACTGATATTCCCAGTGGGACAGAATAGATATTCCCAGTGTAAGGAGACTGATATTCCCAGTGAAAGGAGACTGATATTCCCAGTGAAAGGAGAATGATATTTCCAGTGAGAGGAGACTGCTATTCCCAGTGAGACAGTATAGATGTTCCCAGTGAGAGGAGACTGATATTCCCAGTGAGAGTAGAATAATATTCCCAGTGAGCCAGTATTGATATTCCCAGTGACAGGAGACTGATATTCCTATTGAGGCAGAATAGATATTTCCAGTGAGAGGAGACTGATATTCCCAGTGAGATAGAATAGATATTCCCAGTGTAAGGAGACTGATATTCCCAGTGAAAGGAGACTGATATTCCCAGTGAAAGGAGACTGATATTCCCAGTGAGTGGAGACTGATAATCCCAGTGAGACAGAATAGATATTCCCAGTGAGAGGAGACTGATATTCCCAGTGAGACAGAATAGATATTCCCAGTGAGAGGAGACTGATATTCCCACTGAGACAGAATAGATATTTCCAGTGAGAGGAGACTGATATTCCCAGAGAGACAGAATAGATATTCCCAGTTAGACAGAATAGATATTACCAGTACAGGAGAGTGATATTCCCAGTGAAAGGAGCCTGATATTCACAGTGAGATAGAATAGATATTCCCAGTGTAAGGAGACTTATATTCCCAGTGAAAGGAGACTGATATTCCCAGTGAGTGGACACAGATATTCCCAGTGAGACAGAATAGATATTCCCAGTGAGAGGAGACTGATATTCCCAATGAGACAGAATAGATATTTCCAGTGAAAGGAGACTGATATTCGAAGGGAGACAGAATAGATATTCCCAGTGAGACAGAATAGATATTACCAGTACAGGAGAGTGATATTCCCAGTGAAATGACGCTGATATTCCCAGTGAGATAGAATGGATATTCCCGGTGTAAGGAGACTAATATTCCCAGTGAAAGGAGACTGATATTCCCAGTGAGTGGAGAAAGATATACCCAGTGAGACAGAATAGATATTCCCAGTGAGAGGAGACTGATATTCCTTCTGAGACAGAATAGATATTCCCAGTGAGAGGAGACTGATATTCCCAATGAGACAGAATAGATATATCCAGTGAAAGGAGACTGATATTCCCAGTGAGAAAGAATAGATATTCCCAGTGAGAGGAGACTGATATTCCCAGTGAGAGGAGACTGATATTCCCAGTGAGAGGAGACTGCTGTTCCCAGTGAGACAGAATAGATATTCCCAGTGATAGGAGACTGATATTCCCAGTGAGACAGAATAGATATTTCCAGTGAGAGGAGACTGATATTCCCAGTGAGACAGAATAGATAATCCCTGTGAGACAGAATAGATATTCCCAGTGGCAGAAGACTGATATTCCCAGTGAAAGGAGACTGATATTCCAGTGAGATAGAATACATATTCCCAGTGAAAGTAGACTGATATTCCCAGTGAGAGGAGACTGATATTCCCAGTGAGACAGAATAGATATTCCCAGAGAGAGGAGACTGATATTCCCAATGAGAGGAGACTAATATTCCCAGTGAGAAAGAAAAGATATTCCCAGTGAAAGGAGAATGATATACCCAGTGAAAGGAGACGGCTATTCCCAGTGAGAGAAGACTGACATTCCCAGTGAGACGAAACTGATATCCCCAGTGAAAGGAGACTGATATTCACAGTGAGACAGAATAGATATTCCTTTGAGAGGATATTGAGATTCCCAGTGAGTGGAGACTGATATTCCCAGTGAGAAAGAATAGATATTCCCAGTGAAAGGAGACTGATATTCAAAGTGAAAGGAGACTGATATTCCCAATGAGAGGAGACTGCTATTCCTAGTGAGACAGTATAGATGTTCCCAGTGAGAGGAGACTGATATTCCCAGTGAGAGGAGACTAATATTCCCAGTCAGCCAGTATTGATATTCGCAGTGACAGGAGACTGATATTCCTATTGAGGCAGAATAGATATTTCCACTGAGAGGAGACTGATATTCCCAGTGAGACAGAATAGATATTCCCGGTGAGAGGAGACTGATATTCCGAATGAGACAGAATAGATATTCCCAGTGAAAGGAGACTGATATTCAAAGTGAGAGGAGACTGATATTCCCAGTGAAAGGAGACTGTTATTCAAAGTGAGACAGAATAGATATTCCCAGTGAGAAGAGATTGATATTCCCAGTGAGAGGAGACTGATATTCCCAGTGAACTGAATAGATATTCCTATTGAGAGGAGACTGATATTCGCAGTGAGAAGAGACTGATATTCCCAGTGAGAGTAGACTGATATTCCCAATGAGAAAGAATAGATATTCCCAATGAGAGGAGACTGATATTCCCAGTGAGACAGAATAGATATTCACAGTAAAATGTGAATGATATTCCCCATGAGACAGTATAGATGTTCCCAGTGAGAGGAGACTGATATTCCCAGTGAGAGTAGAATAATATTCCCAGTGAGCCAGTATTGATATTCCCAGTGACAGGAGACTGATATTCCTATTGAGGCAGAATAGATATTTCCAGTGAGAGGAGACTGATATTCCCAGTGAGATAGAATAGATATTCCCAGTGTAAGGAGACCGATATTCCCAGTGAAAGGAGACTGATATTCCCAGTGAAAGGAGACTGATATTCCCAGTGAGACAGAATAGATATTCCCAGTTAGAGGAGACTGATATTCCCACTGAGACAGAATAGATATTCCCAGTGAGAGGAGACTGATATTCCCAGTGAGACAGAATAGATATTCCCAGTGAGAGGAGACTGATATTCCCACTAAGACAGAATAGATATTTCCAGTGAGAGGAGACTGATATTCCCAGTGAAAGGAGACTGATATTCCAAGTGAGTGGAGACAGATATTCCCAGTGAGACAGAATAGATATTCCCAGTGAGTGGAGACTGATATTCCTTCTGAGACAGAATAGATATTCCCAGTGAGAGGAGACTGATATTCCCAATGTGACAGAATAGATATTCCCAGTGAGAGGTGACAGTTATTCCCAATGAGACAGAATAGATATTCCCAGTGAAAGGAGACTGATATTCCCAGTGAGTGGAGACTGATATTCCCAGTGAGAAAGAATAGATATTCCCAGTGAAAGGAGACTGATATTCCCAGTGAAAGGAGACTGATATTCCCAATGAGAGGAGACTGCTATTCCTAGTGAGACAGTATAGATGTTCCCAGTGAGAGGAGACTGATATTCCCAGTGAGAGGAGACTAATATTCCCAGTGAGCCAGTATTGATATTCCCAGTGACAGGAGACTGATATTCCTATTGAGGCAGAATAGATATTTCCACTGAGAGGAGACTGATATTCCCAGTGAGACAGAATAGATATTCCCAGTGAGAGGAGACTGATATTCCGAATGAGACAGAATAGATATTCCCAGTGAAAGGAGACTGATATTCAAAGTGAGAGGAGACTGATATTCCCAGTGAAAGGAGACTGTTATTCAAAGTGAGACAGAATAGATATTCCCAGTGAGAAGAGATTGATATTCCCAGTGAGAGGAGACTGATATTCCCAGTGAACTGAATAGATATTCCCAGTGAGAGGAGACTGATATTCCCAGTGAGAAGAGACTGATATTCCCAGTGAGAGTAGACTGATATTCCCAATGAGAAAGAATAGATATTCCCAATGAGAGGAGACTGATATTCCCAGTGAGACAGAATAGATATTCACAGTGAAAGGTGAATGATATTCCCCATGAGACAGTATAGATGTTCCCAGTGAGAGGAGACTGATATTCCCAGTGAGAGTAGAATAATATTCCCAGTGAGCCAGTATTGATATTCCCAGTGACAGGAGACTGATATTCCTATTGAGGCAGAATAGATATTTCCAGTGAGAGGAGACTGATATTCCCAGTGAGATAGAATAGATATTCCCAGTGTAAGGAGACCGATATTCCCAGTGAAAGGAGATTGATATTCCCAGTGAAAGGTGACTGATATTCCCATTGAGTGGAGACTGATAATCCCAGTGAGACAGAATAGATATTCCCAGTTAGAGGAGACTGATATTCCCACTGAGAGAGAATAGATATTCCCAGTGAGAGGAGACTGATATTCCCACTGAGACAGAATAGATATTTCCAGTGAGAGGAGACTGATATTCCCAGTGAGACAGAATAGATATTACCAGTACAGGAGAGTGATATTCCCAGTGAAATGAGCCTGATATTCCCAGTGAGATAGAATAGATATTCCCAGTGTAAGGAGACTGATATTCCCAGTGAAAGGAGACTGATATTCCAAGTGAGTGGAGACAGATATTCCCAGTGAGACAGAATAGATATTCCCAGTGAGAGGAGACTGATATTCCTTCTGAGACAGAATAGATATTCCCAGTGAGAGGAGACTGATATTCCCAATGAGCCAGAATAGATAGTCCCAGTGAGAGGAGACAGTTATTCCCAATGAGACAGAATAGATATTCCCAGTGAAAGGAGACTGATATTCCCAGTGAGTGGAGACTGATATTCCCAGTGAAAGGAGACTGATATTCAAAGTGAGACAGAATAGATATTCCCAGTGAGAGGAGACTGATATTCCCAGTGAGAGGAGACTGATATTCCCAGTGAGAGGAGACTGCTATTCCCAGTGAGACAGAATAGATATTCCCAGTGATAGGAGACTGATATTCCCAGTGACGCAGAATAAATATTTCCAGTGAGAGAAGACTGATATTCCCAGTGAGACAGAATAGTTAATCCCTGTGAGACAGAATAGATATTCCCAGTGGCAGAAGACTGATATTCCCAGTGAAAGGAGACTGATATTCCAGTGAGATAGAATACATATTCCCAGTGAAAGGAGACTGATATTCCCAGTGAGAGGAGACTGATATTCCCAGTGAGAAAAATAAAATATTCCCAGTGAAAGGAGAATGATATACCCAGTGAAAGGAGACTGCTATTCCAAGTGAGAGGAGACTGATATTCCCAGTGAGAGGAAACTGATATTCCCAGTGAAAGGTGACTGATATTCACAGTGAGACAGAATAGATATTCCTTTGAGCGGATATTGAGATTCCCAGTGAGTGGAGACTGATATTCCCATTGAGACAGAATAGACATTCCCAGTGAGAGCAGACTGATATTCCGTCTGAGACAGAATAGATATTCCCAGTGAGAGGAGACTGATATTCCTAATGAGGCAGAATAGATATTCCCAGTGAGAGGAGACAGATATTCCCACTGAGACAGAATAGATATTTCCAGTGAGAGGAGACTGATATTCCCAGTGAGACAGAATAGATATTCCCAGTGAGACAGAATAGATATTACCAGTACAGGAGAGTGATATTCCCAGTGAAATGAGCCTGATATTCCCAGTGAGATAGAATAGATATTCCCAGTGTAAGGAGACTGATATTCCCAGTGAAAGGAGACTGATATTCCAAGTGAGTGGAGACAGATATTCCCAGTGAGACAGAATAGATATTCCCAGTGAGAGGAGACTGATATTCCTTCTGAGACAGAATAGATATTCCCAGTGAGAGGAGACTGATATTCCCAATGAGCCAGAATAGATAGTACCAGTGAGAGGAGACAGTTATTCCCAATGAGACAGAATAGATATTCCCAGTGAAAGGAGACTGATATTCCCAGTGAGTGGAGACTGATATTCCCAGTGAAAGGAGACTGATATTCAAAGTGAGACAGAATAGATATTCCCAGTGAGAGGAGACTGATATTCCCAGTGAGAGGAGACTGATATTCCCAGTGAGAGGAGACTGCTATTCCCAGTGAGACAGAATAGATATTCCCAGTGATAGGAGACTGATATTCCCAGTGACGCAGAATAAATATTTCCAGTGAGAGAAGACTGATATTCCCAGTGAGACAGAATAGTTAATCCCTGTGAGACAGAATAGATATTCCCAGTGGCAGAAGACTGATATTCCCAGTGAAAGGAGACTGATATTCCAGTGAGATAGAATACATATTCCCAGTGAAAGGAGACTGATATTCCCAGTGAGAGGAGACTGATATTCCCAGTGAGAAAAATAAAATATTCCCAGTGAAAGGAGAATGATATACCCAGTGAAAGGAGACTGCTATTCCAAGTGAGAGGAGACTGATATTCTCAGTGAGAGGAAACTGATATTCCCAGTGAAAGGTGACTGATATTCACAGTGAGACAGAATAGATATTCCTTTGAGCGGATATTGAGATTCCCAGTGAGTGGAGACTGATATTCCCATTGAGACAGAATAGACATTCAAAGTGAGAGCAGACTGATATTCCGTCTGAGACAGAATAGATATTCCCAGTGAGAGGAGACTGATATTCCTAATGAGGCAGAATAGATATTCCCAGTGAGAGGAGACAGATATTCCCACTGAGACAGAATAGATATTTCCAGTGAGAGGAGACTGATATTCCCAGTGAGACAGAATAGATATTCCCAGTGAGACAGAATAGATATTACCAGTACAGGAGAGTGATATTCCCAGTGAAATGAGCCTGATATTCCCAGTGAGATAGAATAGATATTCCCAGTGTAAGGAGACTGATATTCCCAGTGAAAGGAGACTGATATTCCAAGTGAGTGGAGACAGATATTCCCAGTGAGACAGAATAGATATTCCCAGTGAGAGGAGACTGATATTCCTTCTGAGACAGAATAGATATTCCCAGTGAGAGGAGACTGATATTCCCAATGAGCCAGAATAGATAGTCCCAGTGAGAGGAGACAGTTATTCCCAATGAGACAGAATAGATATTCCCAGTGAAAGGAGACTGATATTCCCAGTGAGTGGAGACTGATATTCCCAGTGAAAGGAGACTGATATTCAAAGTGAGACAGAATAGATATTCCCAGTGAGAGGAGACTGATATTCCCAGTGAGAGGAGACTGATATTCCCAGTGAGAGGAGACTGCTATTCCCAGTGAGACAGAATAGATATTCCCAGTGATAGGAGACTGATATTCCCAGTGACGCAGAATAAATATTTCCAGTGAGAGGAGACTGATATTCCCAGTGAGACAGAATAGTTAATCCCTGTGAGACAGAATAGATATTCCCTGTGGCAGAAGACTGATATTCCCAGTGAAAGGAGACTGATATTCCAGTGAGATAGAATACATATTCCCAGTGAAAGGAGACTGATATTCCCAGTGAGAGGAGACTGATATTCCCAGTGAGGCTGAACAGATATTCCTAGAGAGAGGAAACTGATATTCCCATGAGAGGAGACTGATATTCCCAGTGAGAAAAAAAAATATTCCCAGTGAAAGGAGAATGATATACCCAGTGAAAGGAGACTGCTATTCCAAGTGAGAGGAGACTGATATTCCCAGTGAGAGGAAACTGATATTCCCAGTGAAAGGAGACTGATATTCACAGTGAGACAGAATAGATATTCCTTTGAGCGGATATTGAGATTCCCAGTGAGTGGAGACTGATATTCCCATTGAGACAGAATAGACATTCCCAGTGAGAGCAGACTGATATTCCGTCTGAGACAGAATAGATATTCCCAGTGAGAGGAGACTGATATTCCCAGTGAGTGGAGAAAGATATACCCAGTGAGACAGAATAGATATTCCCAGTGAGAGGAGACTGATATTCCTTCTGAGACAGAATAGATATTCCCAGTGAGAGGAGACTGATATTCCCAATGAGACAGAATAGATAGTCCCAGTGAGCGGAGACAGTTATTCCCAATGAGACAGAATAGATATAACCAGTGAAAGGAGACTGATATTCCCAGTGAGAAAGAATAGATATTCCCAGTGAGAGGAGACTGATATTCCCAGTGAGAGGAGACTGATATTCCCAGTGAGAGGAGACTGCTGTTCCCAGTGAGACAGAATAGATATTCCCAGTGATAGGAGACTGATATTCCCAGTGAGACAGAATAGATATTTCCAGTGAGAGGAGACCGATATTCCCAGTGAGACAGAATAGATAATCCCTGTGAGACAGAATAGATATTCCCAGTGGCAGAAGACTGATATTCCCAGTGAAAGGAGACTGATATTCCAGTGAGATAGAATAAATATTCCCAGTGAAAGGAGACTGATATTCCCAGTGAGAGGAGACTGATATTCCCAGTGAGACAGAATAGATATTCCCAGAGAGAGGAGACTGATATTCCCAATGAGAGGAGACAAATATTCCCAGTGAGAAAGAAAAGATATTCCCAGTGAAAGGAGAATGATATACCCAGTGAAAGGAGACGGCTATTCCCAGTGAGAGAAGACTGACATTCCCAGTGAGACGAAACTGATATCCCCAGTGAAAGGAGACTGATATTCACAGTGAGATAGAATAGATATTCCTTTGAGAGGATATTGAGATTCCCAGTGAGTGGAGACTGATATTCCCAGTGAGAAAGAATAGATATTCCCAGTGAAAGGAGACTGATATTCCCAGTGAAAGGAGACTGATATTCCCAATGAGAGGAGACTGCTATTCCTAGTGAGACAGTATAGATGTTCCCAGTGAGAGGAGACTGATATTCCCAGTGAGAGGAGACTAATATTCCCAGTCAGCCAGTATTGATATTCGCAGTGACAGGAGACTGATATTCCTATTGAGGCAGAATAGATATTTCCACTGAGAGGAGACTGATATTCCCAGTGAGACAGAATAGATATTCCCGGTGAGAGGAGACTGATATTCCGAATGAGACAGAATAGATATTCCCAGTGAAAGGAGACTGATATTCAAAGTGAGAGGAGACTGATATTCCCAGTGAAAGGAGACTGTTATTCAAAGTGAGACAGAATAGATATTCCCAGTGAGAAGAGATTGATATTCCCACTGAGAGGAGACTGATATTCCCAGTGAACTGAATAGATATTCCTATTGAGAGGAGACTGATATTCGCAGTGAGAAGAGACTGATATTCCCAGTGAGAGTAGACTGATATTCCCAATGAGAAAGAATAGATATTCCCAATGAGAGGAGACTGATATTCCCAGTGAGACAGAATAGATATTCACAGTGAGAGTAGAATAATATTCCCAGTGAGCCAGTATTGATATTCCCAGTGACAGGAGACTGATATTCCTATTGAGGCAGAATAGATATTTCCAGTGAGAGGAGACTGATATTCCCAGTGAGATAGAATAGATATTCCCAGTGTAAGGAGACCGATATTCCCAGTGAAAGGAGACTGATATTCCCAGTGAAAGGAGACTGATATTCCCAGTGAGTGGAGACTGATAATCCCAGTGAGACAGAATAGATATTCCCAGTGAGAGGAGACTGATATTCCCACTGAGACAGAATAGATATTCCCAGTGAGAGGAGACTGATATTCCCAGTGAGACAGAATAGATATTCCCAGTGAGAGGAGACTGATATTCCCACTGAGACAGAATAGATATTTCCAGTGAGAGGAGACTGATATTCCCAGTGAAAGGAGACTGATATTCCAAGTGAGTGGAGACAGATATTCCCAGTGAGACAGAATAGATATTCCCAGTGAGTGGAGACTGATATTCCTTCTGAGACAGAATAGATATTCCCAGTGAGAGGAGACTGATATTCCCAATGAGACAGAATAGATATTCCCAGTGAGAGGAGACTGATATTCCCAGTGAGTGGAGACTGATATTCCCAGTGAGAAAGAATAGATATTCCCAGTGAAAGGAGACTGATATTCCCAGTGAAAGGAGACTGATATTCCCAATGAGAGGAGACTGCTATTCCTAGTGAGACAGTATAGATGTTCCCAGTGAGAGGAGACTGATATTCCCACTGAGAGGAGACTAATATTCCCAGTGAGCCAGTATTGATATTCCCAGTGACAGGAGACTGATATTCCTATTGAGGCAGAATAGATATTTCCACTGAGAGGAGACTGATATTCCCAGTGAGACAGAATAGATATTCCCAGTGAGAGGAGACTGATATTCCGAATGAGACAGAATAGATATTCCCAGTGAAAGGAGACTGATATTCAAAGTGAGAGGAGACTGATATTCCCAGTGAAAGGAGACTGTTATTCAAAGTGAGACAGAATAGATATTCCCAGTGAGAAGAGATTGATATTCCCAGTGAGAGGAGACTGATATTCCCAGTGAACTGAATAGATATTCCCAGTGAGAGGAGACTGATATTCCCAGTGAGAAGAGACTGATATTCCCAGTGAGAGTAGACTGATATTCCCAATGAGAAAGAATAGATATTCCCAATGAGAGGAGACTGATATTCCCAGTGAGACAGAATAGATATTCACAGTGAAAGGTGAATGATATTCCCCATGAGACAGTATAGATGTTCCCATTGAGAGGAGACTGATATTCCCAGTGAGAGTAGAATAATATTCCCAGTGAGCCAGTATTGATATTCCCAGTGACAGGAGACTGATATTCCTATTGAGGCAGAATAGATATTTCCAGTGAGAGGAGACTGATATTCCCAGTGAGATAGAATAGATATTCCCAGTGTAAGGAGACCGATATTCCCAGTGAAAGGAGATTGATATTCCCAGTGAAAGGAGACTGATATTCCCATTGAGTGGAGACTGATAATCCCAGTGAGACAGAATAGATATTCCCAGTTAGAGGAGACTGATATTCCCAATGAGACAGAATAGATATTCCCAGTGAGAGGAGACCGATATTCCCAGTGAGACAGAATAGATATTCCCAGTGAGAGGAGACTGATATTCCCACTGAGACAGAATAGATATTTCCAGTGAGAGGAGACTGATATTCCCAGTGAAAGGAGATTGATATTCCCAGTGAAAGGAGACTGATATTCCCAGTGAGTGGAGACTGATAATCCCAGTGAGACAGAATAGATATTCCCAGTTAGAGGAGACTGATATTCCCACTGAGACAGAATAGATATTCCCAGTGAGAGGAGACCGATATTCCCAGTGAGACAGAATAGATATTCCCAGTGAGAGGAGACTGATATTCCCACTGAGACAGAATAGATATTTCCAGTGAGAGGAGACTGATATTCCCAGTGAGACAGAATAGATATTACCAGTACAGGAGAGTGATATTCCCAGTGAAATGAGCCTGATATTCCCAGTGAGATAGAATAGATATTCCCAGTGTAAGGAGACTGATATTCCCAGTGAAAGGAGACTGATATTCCAAGTGAGTGGAGACAGATATTCCCAGTGAGACAGAATAGATATTCCCAGTGAGAGGAGACTGATATTCCTTCTGAGACAGAATAGATATTCCCAGTGAGAGGAGACTGATATTCCCAATGAGCCAGAATAGATAGTCCCAGTGAGAGGAGACAGTTATTCCCAATGAGACAGAATAGATATTCCCAGTGAAAGGAGACTGATATTCCCAGTGACTGGAGACTGATATTCCCAGTGAAAGGAGACTGATATTCAAAGTGAGACAGAATAGATATTCCCAGTGAGAGGAGACTGATATTCCCAGTGAGAGGAGACTGATATTCCCAGTGAGAGGAGACTGCTATTCCCAGTGAGACAGAATAGATATTCCCAGTGATAGGAGACTGATATTCCCAGTGACGCAGAATAAATATTTCCAGTGAGAGGAGACTGATATTCCCAGTGAGACAGAATAGTTAATCCCTGTGAGACAGAATAGATATTCCCTGTGGCAGAAGACTGATATTCCCAGTGAAAGGAGACTGATATTCCAGTGAGATAGAATACATATTCCCAGTGAAAGGAGACTGATATTCCCAGTGAGAGGAGACAGATATTCCCAGTGAGGCTGAATAGATATTCCTAGAGAGAGGAAACTGATATTCCCATGAGAGGAGACTGATATTCGCAGTGAGAAAAAAAAAATATTCCCAGTGAAAGGAGAATGATATACCCAGTGAAAGGAGACTGCTATTCCAAGTGAGAGGAGACTGGTATTCCCAGTGAGAGGAAACTGATATTCCCAGTGAAAGGAGACTGATATTCACAGTGAGACAGAATAGATATTCCTTTGAGCGGATATTGAGATTCCCAGTGAGTGGAGACTGATATTCCCACTGAGACAGAATAGACATTCCCAGTGAGAGCAGACTGATATTCCGTCTGAGACAGAATAGATATTCCCAGTGAGAGGAGACTGATATTCCTAATGAGGCAGAATAGATATTTCCAGTGAGAGGAGACTGATATTCCCAGTGAGATAGAATAGATATTCCCAGTGTAAGGAGACCGATATTCCCAGTGAAAGGAGACTGATATTCCCAGTGAAAGGAGACTGATATTCCCAGTGATTGGAGACTGATAATCCCAGTGAGACAGAATAGATATTCCCAGTTAGAGGAGACTGATATTCCCACTGAGACAGAATAGATATTCCCAGTGAGAGGAGACTGATATTCCCAGTGAAACAGAATAGATATTCCCAGTGAGACAGAATAGATATTACCATTACAGGAGAGTGATATTCCCAGTGAAATGAGCCTGATATTCCCAGTGAGATCGAATAGATATTCCCAGTGCAAGGAGACTGATATTCCCAGTGAAAGGAGACTGATATGCCAAGTGAGTGGAGACAGATATTCCCAGTGAGACAGAATAGATATTCCCAGTGAGTGGAGACTGATATTCCTTCTGAGACAGAATAGATATTCCCAGTGAGAGGAGACTGATATTCCCAATGAGACAGAATAGATATTCCCAGTGAGTGGAGACTGATATTCCTTCTGAGACAGAATAGATATTCCCAGTGAGAGGAGACTGATATTCCCAGTGAGACAGAATAGATATTCCCAGTGATAGGTGAATGATATTCCCCATGAGACAGTATAGATGTTCCCAGTGAGAGGAGACTGATATTCCCAGTGAGAGTAGAATAATATTCCCAGTGAGCCAGTATTGATATTCCCAGTGACAGGAGACTGATATTCCCAGTGAGATAGAATAGATATTCCCAGTGTAAGGAGACCGATATTCCCAGTGAAAGGAGATTGATATTCCCAGTGAAAGGAGACTGATATTCCCAGTGAGTGGAGACTGATAATCCCAGTGAGACAGAATAGATATTCCTAGTTAGAGGAGACTGATATTCCCACTGAGACAGAATAGATATTCCCAGTGAGAGGAGACTGATATTCCCACTGAGACCCAATAGATATTTCCAGTGAGAGGAGACTGATATTCCCAGTGAGACAGAATAGATATTCCCAGTGAGACAGAATAGATATTACCAGTACAGGAGAGTGATTTTCCCAGTGAAATGAGCCTGATATTCCCAGTGAAAGGAGACTGATATTCCAAGTGAGTGGAGACAGATATTCCCAGTGAGACAGAATACATATTCCCAGTGAGAGGAGACTGATATTCCTTCTGAGACAGAATAGATATTCCCAGTGAGAGGAGACTGATATTCCCAATGAGCCAGAATAGATAGTCCCAGTGAGAGGAGACAGTTATTCCCAATGAGACAGAATAGATATTCCCAGTGAAAGGAGACTGATATTCCCAGTGAGTGGAGACTGATAGTCCCAGTGAAAGGAGACTGATATTCAAAGTGAGACAGAATAGATATTCCCAGTGAGAGGAGACTGATATTCCCAGTGAGAGGAGACTGATATACCCAGTGAGAGGAGACTGCTATTCCCAATGAGACAGAATAGATATTCCCACTGATAGGAGACTGATATTCCCAGTGACGCAGAATAAATATTTCCAGTGAGAGGAGACTGATATTCCCAGTGAGACAGAATAGTTAATCCCTGTGAGACAGAATAGATATTCCCAGTGGCAGAAGACTGATATTCCCAGTGAAAGGAGACTGATATTCCAGTGAGATAGAATACATATTCCCAGTGAAAGGAGACTGATATTCCCAGTGAGAGGAGACTGATATTCCCAGTGAGGCTGAATAGATATTCCTAGAGAGAGGAAACTGATATTCCCATGAGAGGAGACTGATATTCCCAGTGGGAAAAAAAAAAAATATTCCCAGTGAAAGGAGAATGATATACCCAGTGAAAGGAGACTGCTATTCCAAGTGAGAGTAGACTGATATTCCCAGTGAGAGGAAACTGATATTCCCAGTGAAAGGTGACTGATATTCACAGTGAGACAGAATAGATATTCCTTTGAGCGGATATTGAGATTCCCAGTGAGTGGAGACTGATATTCCCATTGAGACAGAATAGACATTCCCAGTAAGAGCAGACTGATATTCCGTCTGAGACAGAATAGATATTCCCAGTGAGAGGAGAGTGATATTCCTAATGAGGCAGAATAGATATTCCCAGTGAGAGGAGACAGATATTCCCAATGAGACAGAATAGATATTTCCAGTGAGAGGAGACTGATATTCCCAGTGAACAGAATAGATATTCCCAGTGAGAGGAGACTGATATTCCCAGTGAGAAGAGACTGATATTCCCAGTGAGAGTAGACTGATATTCCCAATGAGAAAGAATAGATATTCCCAATGAGAGGAGACTTATATTGCCAGTGAGACAGAATAGATATTCACAGTGAAAGTTGAATGATATTCCCCATGAGACAGAATAGATATTCCCAGTGAAAGGAGACTGATATTCCCAGTGAAAGGAGAATGATATTTCCAGTGAGAGGAGACTGCTATTCCCAGTGAGACAGTATAGATGTTCCCAGTGAGAGGAGACTGATATTCCCATTGAGAGTAGAATAATATTCCCAGTGAGCCAATATTGATATTCCCAGTGACAGGAGACTGATATTCCTATTGAGGCAGAATAGATATTTCCAGTGAGAGGAGACTGATATTCCCATTGAGATAGAATAGATATTCCCAGTGTAAGGAGACTGATATTCCCAGTGAAAGGAGACTGATATTCCCAGTGAAAGGAGACTGATATTCCCAGTGAGTGGAGACTGATAATCCCAGTGAGACAGAATAGATATTCCCAGTTAGAGGAGACTGATATTCCCACTGAGACAGAATAGATATTCCCAGTGAGAGGAGACTGATATTCCCAGTGAGACAGAATAGATATTCCCAGTGAGAGGAGACTGATATTCCCAGTGAGACAGAATAGATATTTCCAGTGACAGGAGACTGATATTCCCAGTGAGACAGAATAGATATTCCCAGTGATACAGATTAGTTATTACCAGTACA
Organism: Carcharodon carcharias; assembly: GCF_017639515.1. Taxonomy (NCBI): domain Eukaryota; kingdom Metazoa; phylum Chordata; class Chondrichthyes; order Lamniformes; family Lamnidae; genus Carcharodon; species Carcharodon carcharias. The sequence continues at coordinate 2,235,975 of NW_024470654.1, forward strand.
GGAGACTGATATTCCCAGTGAAATGAGCCTGATATTCCCAGTGAGAAAGAATAGATATTCCAAGTGAGAGGAGACTGATATTCCCAGTGAGAGGAGACTGATATTCCCAGTGAGAGGAGACTGCTATTCCCAGTGAGACAGAATAGATATTCCCAGTGATAGGAGACTGATATTCCCAGTGAGACAGAATAGATATTTCCAGTGAGAGGAGACTGATATTCCCAGTGAGACAGAATAGATAATCCCTGTGAGACAGAATAGATATTCCCAGTGGCAGAAGACTGATATTCCCAGTGAAAGGAGACTGATATTCCAGTGAGATAGAATACATATTCCCAGTGAAAGGAGACTGATATTCCCAGTGAGAGGAGACTGATATTCCCAGTGAGACTGAATAGATATTCCCAGAGAAAGGAGACTGATATTCCCAATGAGAGGAGACTAATATTCCCAGTGAGAAAGAAAAGATATTCCCAGTGAAAGGAGAATGATATACCCAGTGAAAGGAGACTGCTATTCCCAGTGAGAGAAGACTGACATTCCCAGTGAGACGAAACTGATATCCCCAGTGAAAGGAGACTGATATTCACAGTGAGACAGAATAGATATTCCTTTGAGAGGATATTGAGATTCCCAGTGAGTGGAGACTGATATTCCCAGTGAGAAAGAATAGATATTCCCAGTGAAAGGAGACTGATATTCCCAATGAGAGGAGTCTGCTATTCCTAGTGAGACAGTATAGATGTTCCCAGTGAGAGGAGACTGATATTCCCAGTGAGAGGAGACTAATATTCCCAGTGAGCCAGTATTGATATTCCCAGTGACAGGAGACTGATATTCCTATTGCGGCAGAATAGATATTTCCACTGAGAGGAGACTGATATTCCCAGTGAGATAGAATAGATATTCCCGGTGAGAGGAGACTGATATTCCGAATGAGACAGAATAGATATTCCCAGTGAAAGGAGACTGATATTCACAGTGAACTGAATAGATATTCCCAGTGAGAGGAGACTGATATTCCCAGTGAGAAGAGACTTATATTCCCAGTGAGAGTAGACTGATATTCCCAATGAGAAAGAATAGATATTCCCAATGAGAGGAGACTGATATTCCCAGTGAGACAGAATAGATATTCACAGTGAAAGGTGAATGATATTCCCCATGAGACAGTATAGATGTTCCCAGTGGGAGGAGACTGATATTCCCAGTGAGAGTAGAATAATATTCCCAGTGAGCCAGTATTGATATTCCCAGTGACAGGAGACTGATATTCCTATTGAGGCAGAATAGATATTTCCAGTGAGAGGAGACTGATATTCCCAGTGAGATAGAATAGATATTCCCAGTGTAAGGAGACCGATATTCCCAGTGAAAGGAGACTGATATTCCCAGTGAAAGGAGACTGATATTCCCAGTGAGTGGAGACTGATAATCCCAGTGAGACAGAATAGATATTCCCAGTTAGAGGAGACTGATATTCCCACTGAGACAGAATAGATATTCCCAGTGAGAGGAGACTGATATTCCCAGTGAGACAGAATAGATATTCCCAGTGAGAGGAGACTGATATTCCCAGTGAGACAGAATAGATATTTCCAGTGACAGGAGACTGATATTCCCAGTGAGACAGAATAGATATTCCCAGTGAGACAGAATAGATATTACCTGTACAGGAGAGTGATATTCCCAGTGAGATAGAATAGATATTCCCAGTGTAAGGAGACTGATATTCCCAGTGAAAGTGGACTGATATTCCAAGTGAGTGGAGACAGATATTCCCAGTGAGACAGAATAGATATTCCCAGTGAGTGGAGACTGATATTCCTTCTGAGACAGAATAGATATTCCCAGTAAGAGGAGACTGATATTCCCAATGAGACAGAATAGATATTCCCAGTGAGAGGAGGCAGTTATTCCCAATGAGACAGATTAGATATTCCCAGTGAAAGGAGACTGATATTCCCAGTGAGTGGAGACTGATATTCCCAGTGAGAAAAAATAGATATTCCCAGTGAAAGGAGACTGATATTCCCAGTGAAAGGAGACTGATATTCCCAATGAGAGGAGACTGCTATTCCTAGTGAGACAGTATAGATGTTCCCAGTGAGAGGAGACTGATATTCCCAGTGAGACAGAATAGTCATTCCCAGTGAGAGCTGACTGATATTCCGTCTGAGACAGAATAGATATTCCCAGTGAGAGGAGACTGATATTCCTAATGAGGCAGAATAGATATTCCCAGTGAGAGGAGACAGATATTCCCAATGAGACAGAATAGATATTTCCAGTGAGAGGAGACTGATATTCCCAGTGAACAGAATAGATATTCCCAGTGAGAGGAGACTGATATTCCCAGTGAGAAGAGACTGATATTCCCAGTGAGAGTAGACTGATATTCCCAATGAGAAAGAATAGATATTCCCAATGAGAGGAGACTGATATTCCCAGTGAGACAGAATAGATATTCACAGTGAAAGTTGAATGATATTCCCCATGAGACAGAATAGATATTCCCAGTGAAAGGAGAATGATATTTCCAGTGAGAGGAGACTGCTATTCCCAGTGAGACAGTATAGATGTTCCAAGTGAGAGGAGATTGATATTCCCAGTGAGAGTAGAATAATACTCCCAGTGAGCCAGTATTGATATTCCCAGTGACAGGAGACTGATATTCCTATTGAGGCAGAATAGATATTTCCAGTGAGAGGAGACTGATATTCCCAGTGAGATAGAATAGATATTCCCGGTGAGAGGAGACTGATATTCCGAATGAGACAGAATAGATATTCCCAGTGAAAGGAGACTGATATTCAAAGTGAGAGGAGACTGATATTCCCAGTGAAAGGAGACTGTTATCCAAAGTGAGACAGAATAGATATTCCCAGTGAGAAGAGATTGATATTCACAGTGAGAGGAGACTGATATTCCCAGTGAACTGAATAGATATTCCCAGTGAGAGGAGAATGATATTCCCAGTGAGAAGAGACTGATATTCCCAGTGAGAGTAGACTGATATTCCCAATGAGAAAGAATAGATATTCCCAATGAGAGGAGACTGATATTCCCAGTGAGAGTAGAATAATATTCCCAGGGAGCCAGTATTGATATTCCCAGTGACAGGAGACTGATATTCCTATTGAGGCAGAATAGATATTTCCAGTGAGAGGAGACTGATATTCCCAGTGAGATAGAATAGATATTCCCAGTGTAAGGAGACCGATATTCCCAGTGAAAGGAGATTGATATTCCCAGTGAAAGGAGACTGATATTCCCAGTGAGTGGAGACTGATAATCCCAGTGAGACAGAATAGATATTCCCAGTTAGAGGAGACTGATATTCCCACTGAGACAGAATAGATATTCCCAGTGAGAGGAGACTGATATTCCCAGTGAGACAGAATAGATATTCCCAGTGAGACAGAATAGATATTACCAGTACAGGTGAGTGATATTCCCTGTGAAATGAGCCTGATATTCCCAGTGAGATAGAATAGATATTCCCAGTGCAAGGAGACTGATATTCCCAGTGAAAGGAGACTGATATGCCAAGTGAGTGGAGACAGATATTCCCAGTGAGACAGAATAGATATTCCCAGTGAGTGGAGACTGATATTCCTTCTGAGACAGAATAGATATTCCCAGTGAGAGGAGACTGATATTCCCAATGAGACAGAATAGATATTCCCAGTGAGTGGAGACTGATATTCCTTCTGAGACAGAATAGATATTCCCAGTGAGAGGAGACTGATATTCCCATTGAGACAGAATAGATATTCCCAGTGATAGGTGAATGATATTCCCCATGAGACAGTATAGATGTTCCCAGTGAGAGGAGACTGATATTCCCAGTGAGAGTAGAATAATATTCCCAGTGAGCCAGTATTGATATTCCCAGTGACAGGAGACTGATATTCCCAGTGAGATAGAATAGATATTCCCAGTGTAAGGAGACCGATATTCCCAGTGAAAGGAGATTGATATTCCCAGTGAAAGGAGACTGATATTCCCAGTGAGTGGAGACTGATAATCCCAGTGAGACAGAATAGATATTCCTAGTTAGAGGAGACTGATATTCCCACTGAGACAGAATAGATATTCCCAGTGAGAGGAGACCGATATTCCCAGTGAGACAGAATAGATATTCCCAGTGAGAGGAGACTGATATTCCCACTGAGACCCAATAGATATTTCCAGTGAGAGGAGACTGATATTCCCAGTGAGACAGAATAGATATTCCCAGTGAGACAGAATAGATATTACCAGTACAGGAGAGTGATATTCCCAGTGAAATGAGCCTGATATTCCCAGTGAAAGGGGACTGATATTCCAAGTGAGTGGAGACAGATATTCCCAGTGAGACAGAATACATATTCCCAGTGAGAGGAGACTGATATTCCTTCTGAGACAGAATAGATATTCCCAGTGAGAGGAGACTGATATTCCCAATGAGCCAGAATAGATAGTCCCAGTGAGAGGAGACAGTTATTCCCAATGAGACAGAATAGATATTCCCAGTGAAAGGAGACTGATATTCCCAGTGAGTGGAGACTGATATTCCCAGTGAAAGGAGACTGATATTCAAAGTGAGACAGAATAGATATTCCCAGTGAGAGGAGACTGATATTCCCAGTGAGAGGAGACTGATATTCCCAGTGAGAGGAGACTGCTATTCCCAATGAGACAGAATAGATATTTCCAGAGATAGGAGACTGATATTCCCAGTGACGCAGAATAAATATTTCCAGTGAGAGGAGACTGATATTCCCAGTGAGACAGAATAGTTAATCCCTGTGAGACAGAATAGATATTCCCAGTGGCAGAAGACTGATATTCCCAGTGAAAGGAGACTGATATTCCAGTGAGATAGAATACATATTCCCAGTGAAAGGAGACTGATATTCCCAGTGAGAGGAGACTGATATTCCCAGTGAGAAAAATAAAATATTCCCAGTGAAAGGAGAATGATATACCCAGTGAAAGGAGACTGCTATTCCAAGTGAGAGGAGACTGATATTCCCAGTGAGAGGAAACTGATATTCCCAGTGAAAGGTGACTGATATTCACAGTGAGACAGAATAGATATTCCTTTGAGCGGATATTGAGATTCCCAGTGAGTGGAGACTGATATTCCCATTGAGACAGAATAGACATTCCCAGTGAGAGCAGACTGATATTCCGTCTGAGACAGAATAGATATTCCCAGTGAGAGGAGACTGATATTCCTAATGAGGCAGAATAGATATTCCCAGTGAGAGGAGACAGATATTCCCAATGAGACAGAATAGATATTTCCAGTGAGAGGAGACTGATATTCCCAGTGAACTGAATAGATATTCCCAGTGAGAGGAGACTGATATTCCCAGTGAGAAGAGACTGATATTCCCAGTGAGAGTAGACTGATATTCCCAATGAGAAAGAATAGATATTCCCAATGAGAGGAGACTTATATTCCCAGTGAGACAGAATAGATATTCACAGTGAAAGTTGAATGATATTCCCCATGAGACAGAATAGATATTCCCAGTGAAAGGAGACTGATATTCCCAGTGAAAGGAGAATGATATTTCCAGTGAGAGGAGACTGCTATTCCCAGTGAGACAGTATAGATGTTCCCAGTGAGAGGAGACTGATATTCCCATTGAGAGTAGAATAATATTCCCAGTGAGCCAATATTGATATTCCCAGTGACAGGAGACTGATATTCCTATTGAGGCAGAATAGATATTTCCAGTGAGAGGAGACTGATATTCCCACTGAGATAGAATAGATATTCCCAGTGTAAGGAGACTGATATTCCCAGTGAAAGGAGACTGATATTCCCAGTGAAAGGAGACTGATATTCCCAGTGAGTGGAGACTGATAATCCCAGTGAGACAGAATAGATATTCCCAGTGAGAGGAGACTGATATTCCCAGTGAGACAGAATAGATATTCCCAGTGAGAGGAGACTGATATTCCCAGTGAGACAGAATAGATATTCACAGTGAGAGGAGACTGATATTCCCACTGAGACAGAATAGATATTTCCAGTGACAGGAGACTGATATTCCCAGTGAGACAGAATAGATATTCCCAGTGATACAGATTAGTTATTACCAGTACAGGAGACTGATATTCCCAGTGAAATGAGCCTGATATTCCCAGTGAGAAAGAATAGATATTCCAAGTGAGAGGAGACTGATATTCCCAGTGAGAGGAGACTGATATTCCCAGTGAGAGGAGACTGCTATTCCCAGTGAGACAGAATAGATATTCCCAGTGATAGGAGACTGATATTCCCAGTGAGACAGAATAGATATTTCCAGTGAGAGGAGACTGATATTCCCAGTGAGACAGAATAGATAATCCCTGTGAGACAGAATAGATATTCCCAGTGGCAGAAGACTGATATTCCCAGTGAAAGGAGACTGATATTCCAGTGAGATAGAATACATATTCCCAGTGAAAGGAGACTGATATTCCCAGTGAGAGGAGACTGATATTCCCAGTGAGACTGAATAGATATTCCCAGAGAGAGGAGACTGATATTCCCAATGAGAGGAGACTAATATTCCCAGTGAGAAAGAAAAGATATTCCCAGTGAAAGGAGAATGATATACCCAGTGAAAGGAGACTGCTATTCCCAGTGAGAGAAGACTGACATTCCCAGTGAGACGAAACTGATATCCCCAGTGAAAGGAGACTGATATTCACAGTGAGACAGAATAGATATTCCTTTGAGAGGATATTGAGATTCCCAGTGAGTGGAGACTGATATTCCCAGTGAGAAAGAATAGATATTCCCAGTGAAAGGAGACTGATATTCCCAATGAGAGGAGACTGCTATTCCTAGTGAGACAGTATAGATGTTCCCAGTGAGAGGAGACTGATATTCCCAGTGAGAGGAGACTAATATTCCAAGTGAGCCAGTATTGATATTCCCAGTGACAGGAGACTGATATTCCTATTGCGGCAGAATAGATATTTCCACTGAGAGGAGACTGATATTCCCAGTGAGATAGAATAGATATTCCCGGTGAGAGGAGACTGATATTCCGAATGAGACAGAATAGATATTCCCAGTGAAAGGAGTCTGATATTCAAAGTGAGAGGAGACTGATATTCCCAATGAAAGGAGACTGTTATCCAAAGTGAGACAGAATAGATATTCCCAGTGAGAAGAGATTGATATTCCCAGTGAGAGGAGACTGATATTCCCAGTGAACTGAATAGATATTCCCAGTGAGAGGAGACTGATATTCCCAGTGAGAAGAGACTGATATTCCCAGTGAGAGTAGACTGATATTCCCAATGAGAAAGAATAGATATTCCCAATGAGAGGAGACTGATATTCCCAGTGAGACAGAATAGATATTCACAGTGAAAGGTGAATGATATTCCCCATGAGACAGTATAGATGTTCCCAGTGGGAGGAGACTGATATTCCCAGTGAGAGTAGAATAATATTCCCAGTGAGCCAGTATTGATATTCCCAGTGACAGGAGACTGATATTCCTATTGAGGCAGAATAGATATTTCCAGTGAGAGGAGACTGATATTCCCAGTGAGATAGAATAGATATTCCCAGTGTAAGGAGACCGATATTCCCAGTGAAAGGAGACTGATATTCCCAGTGAAAGGAGACTGATATTCCCAGTGAGTGGAGACTGATAATCCCAGTGAGACAGAATAGATATTCCCAGTTAGAGGAGACTGATATTCCCACTGAGACAGAATAGATATTCCCAGTGAGAGGAGACTGATATTCCCAGTGAGACAGAATAGATATTCCCAGTGAGAGGAGACTGATATTCCCACTGAGACAGAATAGATATTTCCAGTGACAGGAGACTGATATTCCCAGTGAGACAGAATAGATATTCCCAGTGAGACAGAATAGATATTACCAGTACAGGAGAGTGATATTCCCAGTGAGATAGAATAGATATTCCCAGTGTAAGGAGACTGATATTCCCAGTGAAAGGGGACTGATATTCCAAGTGAGTGGAGACAGATATTCCCAGTGAGACAGAATAGATATTCCCAGTGAGTGGAGACTGATATTCCTTCTGAGACAGAATAGATATTCCCAGTAAGAGGAGACTGATATTCCCAATGAGACAGAATAGATATTCCCGGTGAGAGGAGACAGTTATTCCCAATGAGACAGATTAGATATTCCCAGTGAAAGGAGACTGATATTCCCAGTGAGTGGAGACTGATATTCACAGTGAGAAAAAATAGATATTCCCAGTGAAAGGAGACTGATATTCCCAGTGAAAGGAGACTGATATTCCCAATGAGAGGAGACTGCTATTCCTAGTGAGACAGTATAGATGTTCCCAGTGAGAGGAGACTGATATTCCCAGTGAGACAGAATAGACATTCCCAGTGAGAGCAGACTGATATTCCGTCTGAGACAGAATAGATATTCCCAGTGAGAGGAGACTGATATTCCTAATGAGGCAGAATAGATATTCCCAGTGAGAGGAGACAGATATTCCCAATGAGACAGAATAGATATTTCCAGTGAGAGGAGACTGATATTCCCAGTGAACAGAATAGATATTCCCAGTGAGAGGAGACTGATATTCCCAGTGAGAAGAGACTGATATTCCCAGTGAGAGTAGACTGATATTCCCAATGAGAAAGAATAGATATTCCCAATGAGAGGAGACTGATATTCCCAGTGAGACAGAATAGATATTCACAGTGAAAGTTGAATGATATTCCCCATGAGACAGAATAGATATTCCCAGTGAAAGGAGAATGATATTTCCAGTGAGAGGAGACTGCTATTCCCAGTGAGACAGTATAGATGTTCCCAGTGAGAGGAGACTGATATTCCCAGTGAGAGTAGAATAATACTCCCAGTGAGCCAGTATTGATATTCCCAGTGACAGGAGACTGATATTCCTATTGAGGCAGAATAGATATTTCCAGTGAGAGGAGACTGATATTCCCAGTGAGATAGAATAGATATTCCCGGTGAGAGGAGACTGATATTCCGAATGAGACAGAATAGATATTCCCAGTGAAAGGAGACTGATATTCAAAGTGAGAGGAGACTGATATTCCCAGTGAAAGGAGACTGTTATCCAAAGTGAGACAGAATAGATATTCCCAGTGAGAAGAGATTGATATTCACAGTGAGAGGAGACTGATATTCCCAGTGAACTGAATAGATATTCCCAGTGAGAGGAGACTGATATTCCCAGTGAGAAGAGACTGATATTCCCAGTGAGAGTAGACTGATATTCCCAATGAGAAAGAATAGATATTCCCAATGAGAGGAGACTGATATTCCCAGTGAGACAGAATAGATATTCACAGTGAAAGGTGAATGATATTCCCCATGAGACAGTATAGATGTTCCCAGTGAGAGGAGACTGATATTCCCAGTGAGAGTAGAATAATATTCCCAGGGAGCCAGTATTGATATTCCCAGTGACAGGAGACTGATATTCCTATTGAGGCAGAATAGATATTTCCAGTGAGAGGAGACTGATATTCCCAGTGAGATAGAATAGATATTCCCAGTGTAAGGAGACCGATATTCCCAGTGAAAGGAGATTGATATTCCCAGTGAAAGGAGACTGATATTCCCAGTGAGTGGAGACTGATAATCCCAGTGAGACAGAATAGATATTCCCAGTTAGAGGAGACTGATATTCCCACTGAGACAGAATAGATATTCCCAGTGAGAGGAGACTGATATTCCCAGTGAGACAGAATAGATATTCCCAGTGAGACAGAATAGATATTACCAGTACAGGAGAGTGATATTCCCAGTGAAATGAGCCTGATATTCCCAGTGAGATAGAATAGATATTCGCAGTGCAAGGAGACTGATATTCCCAGTGAAAGGAGACTGATATGCCAAGTGAGTGGAGACAGATATTCCCAGTGAGACAGAATAGATATTCCCAGTGAGTGGAGACTGATATTCCTTCTGAGACAGAATAGATATTCCCAGTGAGAGGAGACTGATATTCCCAATGAGACAGAATAGATATTCCCAGTGAGTGGAGACTGATATTCCTTCTGAGACAGAATAGATATTCCCAGTGAGAGGAGACTGATATTCCCATTGAGACAGAATAGATATTCCCAGTGATAGGTGAATGATATTCCCCATGAGACAGTATAGATGTTCCCAGTGAGAGGAGACTGATATTCCCAGTGAGAGTAGAATAATATTCCCAGTGAGCCAGTATTGATATTCCCAGTGACAGGAGACTGATATTCCCAGTGAGATAGAATAGATATTCCCAGTGTAAGGAGACCGATATTCCCAGTGAAAGGAGATTGATATTCCCAGTGAAAGGAGACTGATATTCCCAGTGAGTGGAGACTGATAATCCCAGTGAGACAGAATAGATATTCCTAGTTAGAGGAGACTGATATTCCCACTGAGACAGAATAGATATTCCCAGTGAGAGGAGACCGATATTCCCAGTGAGACAGAATAGATATTCCCAGTGAGAGGAGACTGATATTCCCACTGAGACCCAATAGATATTTCCAGTGAGAGGAGACTGATATTCCCAGTGAGACAGAATAGATATTCCCAGTGAGACAGAATAGATATTACCAGTACAGGAGAGTGATATTCCCAGTGAAATGAGCCTGATATTCCCAGTGAAAGGGGACTGATATTCCAAGTGAGTGGAGACAGATATTCCCAGTGAGACAGAATACATATTCCCAGTGAGAGGAGACTGATATTCCTTCTGAGACAGAATAGATATTCCCAGTGAGAGGAGACTGATATTCCCAATGAGCCAGAATAGATAGTCCCAGTGAGAGGAGACAGTTATTCCCAATGAGACAGAATAGATATTCCCAGTGAAAGGAGACTGATATTCCCAGTGAGTGGAGACTGATATTCCCAGTGAAAGGAGACTGATATTCAAAGTGAGACAGAATAGATATTCCCAGTGAGAGGAGACTGATATTCCCAGTGAGAGGAGACTGATATTCCCAGTGAGAGGAGACTGCTATTCCCAATGAGACAGAATAGATATTTCCAGTGATAGGAGACTGATATTCCCAGTGACGCAGAATAAATATTTCCAGTGAGAGGAGACTGATATTCCCAGTGAGACAGAATAGTTAATCCCTGTGAGACAGAATAGATATTCCCAGTGGCAGAAGACTGATATTCCCAGTGAAAGGAGACTGATATTCCAGTGAGATAGAATACATATTCCCAGTGAAAGGAGACTGATATTCCCAGTCAGAGGAGACTGATATTCCCAGTGAGAAAAATAAAATATTCCCAGTGAAAGGAGAATGATATACCCAGTGAAAGGAGACTGCTATTCCAAGTGAGAGGAGACTGATATTCCCAGTGAGAGGAAACTGATATTCCCAGTGAAAGGTGACTGATATTCACAGTGAGACAGAATAGATATTCCTTTGAGCGGATATTGAGATTCCCAGTGAGTGGAGACTGATATTCCCATTGAGACAGAATAGACATTCCCAGTGAGAGCAGACTGATATTCCGTCTGAGACAGAATAGATATTCCCAGTGAGAGGAGACTGATATTCCTAATGAGGCAGAATAGATATTCCCAGTGAGAGGAGACAGATATTCCCAATGAGACAGAATAGATATTTCCAGTGAGAGGAGACTGATATTCCCAGTGAACAGAATAGATATTCCCAGTGGGAGGAGACTGATATTCCCAGTGAGAAGAGACTGATATTCCCAGTGAGAGTAGACTGATATTCCCAATGAGAAAGAATAGATATTCCCAATGAGAGGAGACTTATATTCCCAGTGAGACAGAATAGATATTCACAGTGAAAGTTGAATGATATTCCCCATGAGACAGAATAGATATTCCCAGTGAAAGGAGACTGATATTCCCAGTGAAAGGAGAATGATATTTCCAGTGAGAGGAGACTGCTATTCCCAGTGAGACAGTATAGATGTTCCCAGTGAGAGGAGACTGATATTCCCATTGAGAGTAGAATAATATTCCCAGTGAGCCAATATTGATATTCCCAGTGACAGGAGACTGATATTCCTATTGAGGCAGAATAGATATTTCCAGTGAGAGGAGACTGATATTCCCAGTGAGATAGAATAGATATTCCCAGTGTAAGGAGACTGATATTCCCAGTGAAAGGAGACTGATATTCCCAGTGAAAGGAGACTGATATTCCCAGTGAGTGGAGACTGATAATCCCAGTGAGACAGAATAGATATTCCCAGTTAGAGGAGACTGATATTCCCACTGAGACAGAATAGATATTCCCAGTGAGAGGAGACTGATATTCCCAGTGAGACAGAATAGATATTCCCAGTGAGAGGAGACTGATATTCCCACTGAGACAGAATAGATATTTCCAGTGACAGGAGACTGATATTCCCAGTGAGACAGAATAGATATTCCCAGTGATACAGATTAGTTATTACCAGTACAGGAGACTGATATTCCCAGTGAAATGAGCCTGATATTCCCAGTGAGAAAGAATAGATATTCCAAGTGAGAGGAGACTGATATTCCCAGTGAGAGGAGACTGATATTCCCAGTGAGAGGAGACTGCTATTCCCAGTGAGACAGAATAGATATTCCCAGTGATAGGAGACTGATATTCCCAGTGAGACAGAATAGATATTTCCAGTGAGAGGAGACTGATATTCCCAGTGAGACAGAATAGATAATCCCTGTGAGACAGAATAGATATTCCCAGTGGCAGAAGACTGATATTCCCAGTGAAAGGAGACTGATATTCCAGTGAGATAGAATACATATTCCCAGTGAAAGGAGACTGATATTCCCAGTGAGAGGAGACTGATATTCCCAGTGAGACTGAATAGATATTCCCAGAGAGAGGAGACTGATATTCCCAATGAGAGGAGACTAATATTCCCAGTGAGAAAGAAAAGATATTCCCAGTGAAAGGAGAATGATATACCCAGTGAAAGGAGACTGCTATTCCCAGTGAGAGAAGACTGACATTCCCAGTGAGACGAAACTGATATCCCCAGTGAAAGGAGACTGATATTCACAGTGAGACAGAATAGATATTCCTTTGAGAGGATATTGAGATTCCCAGTGAGTGGAGACTGATATTCCCAGTGAGAAAGAATAGATATTCCCAGTGAAAGGAGACTGATATTCCCAATGAGAGGAGACTGCTATTCCTAGTGAGACAGTATAGATGTTCCCAGTGAGAGGAGACTGATATTCCCAGTGAGAGGAGACTAATATTCCCAGTGAGCCAGTATTGATATTCCCAGTGACAGGAGACTGATATTCCTATTGCGGCAGAATAGATATTTCCACTGAGAGGAGACTGATATTCCCAGTGAGATAGAATAGATATTCCCGGTGAGAGGAGACTGATATTCCGAATGAGACAGAATAGATATTCCCAGTGAAAGGAGTCTGATATTCAAAGTGAGAGGAGACTGATATTCCCAATGAAAGGAGACTGTTATCCAAAGTGAGACAGAATAGATATTCCCAGTGAGAAGAGATTGATATTCCCAGTGAGAGGAGACTGATATTCCCAGTGAACTGAATAGATATTCCCAGTGAGAGGAGACTGATATTCCCAGTGAGAAGAGACTGATATTCCCAGTGAGAGTAGACTGATATTCCCAATGAGAAAGAATAGATATTCCCAATGAGAGGAGACTGATATTCCCAGTGAGACAGAATAGATATTCACAGTGAAAGGTGAATGATATTCCCCATGAGACAGTATAGATGTTCCCAGTGGGAGGAGACTGATATTCCCAGTGAGAGTAGAATAATATTCCCAGTGAGCCAGTATTGATATTCCCAGTGACAGGAGACTGATATTCCTATTGAGGCAGAATAGATATTTCCAGTGAGAGGAGACTGATATTCCCAGTGAGATAGAATAGATATTCCCAGTGTAAGGAGACCGATATTCCCAGTGAAAGGAGACTGATATTCCCAGTGAAAGGAGACTGATATTCCCAGTGAGTGGAGACTGATAATCCCAGTGAGACAGAATAGATATTCCCAGTTAGAGGAGACTGATATTCCCACTGAGACAGAATAGATATTCCCAGTGAGAGGAGACTGATATTCCCAGTGAGACAGAATAGATATTCCCAGTGAGAGGAGACTGATATTCCCACTGAGACAGAATAGATATTTCCAGTGACAGGAGACTGATATTCCCAGTGAGACAGAATAGATATTCCCAGTGAGACAGAATAGATATTACCAGTACAGGAGAGTGATATTCCCAGTGAGATAGAATAGATATTCCCAGTGTAAGGAGACTGATATTCCCAGTGAAAGGGGACTGATATTCCAAGTGAGTGGAGACAGATATTCCCAGTGAGACAGAATAGATATTCCCAGTGAGTGGAGACTGATATTCCTTCTGAGACAGAATAGATATTCCCAGTAAGAGGAGACTGATATTCCCAATGAGACAGAATAGATATTCCCGGTGAGAGGAGACAGTTATTCCCAATGAGACAGATTAGATATTCCCAGTGAAAGGAGACTGATATTCCCAGTGAGTGGAGACTGATATTCAAAGTGAGAAAAAATAGATATTCCCAGTGAAAGGAGACTGATATTCCCAGTGAAAGGAGACTGATATTCCCAATGAGAGGAGACTGCTATTCCTAGTGAGACAGTATAGATGTTCCCAGTGAGAGGAGACTGATATTCCCAGTGAGACAGAATAGACATTCCCAGTGAGAGCAGACTGATATTCCGTCTGAGACAGAATAGATATTCCCAGTGAGAGGAGACTGATATTCCTAATGAGGCAGAATAGATATTCCCAGTGAGAGGAGACAGATATTCCCAATGAGACAGAATAGATATTTCCAGTGAGAGGAGACTGATATTCCCAGTGAACAGAATAGATATTCCCAGTGAGAGGAGACTGATATTCCCAGTGAGAAGAGACTGATATTCCCAGTGAGAGTAGACTGATATTCCCAATGAGAAAGAATAGATATTCCCAATGAGAGGAGACTTATATTCCCAGTGAGACAGAATAGATATTCACAGTGAAAGTTGAATGATATTCCCCATGAGACAGAATAGATATTCCCAGTGAAAGGAGACTGATATTCCCAGTGAAAGGAGAATGATATTTCCAGTGAGAGGAGACTGCTATTCCCATTGAGACAGTATAGATGTTCCCAGTGAGAGGAGACTGATATTCCCATTGAGAGTAGAATAATATTCCCAGTGAGCCAATATTGATATTCCCAGTGACAGGAGACTGATATTCCTATTGAGGCAGAATAGATATTTCCAGTGAGAGGAGACTGATATTCCCAGTGAGATAGAATAGATATTCCCAGTGTAAGGAGACTGATATTCCCAGTGAAAGGAGACTGATATTCCCAGTGAAAGGAGACTGATATTCCCAGTGAGTGGAGACTGATAATCCCAGTGAAACAGAATAGATATTCCCAGTTAGAGGAGACTGATATTCCCACTGAGACAGAATAGATATTCCCAGTGAGAGGAGACTGATATTCCCAGTGAGACAGAATAGATATTCCCAGTGAGAGGAGACTGATATTCCCACTGAGACAGAATAGATATTTCCAGTGACAGGAGACTGATATTCCCAGTGAGACAGAATAGATATTCCCAGTGATACAGATTAGTTATTACCAGTACAGGAGACTGATATTCCCAGTGAAATGAGCCTGATATTCCCAGTGAGAGGAGACTGCTATTCCCAGTGAGACAGAATAGATATTCCCAGTGATAGGAGACTGATATTCCCAGTGAGACAGAATAGATATTTCCAGTGAGAGGAGACTGATATTCCCAGTGAGACAGAATAGATAATCCCTGTGAGACAGAATAGATATTCCCAGTGGCAGAAGACTGATATTCCCAGTGAAAGGAGACTGATATTCCAGTGAGATAGAATACATATTCCCAGTGAAAGGAGACTGATATTCCCAGTGAGAGGAGACTGATATTCCCAGTGAGACTGAATAGATATTCCCAGAGAGAGGAGACTGATATTCCCAATGAGAGGAGACTAATATTCCCAGTGAGAAAGAAAAGATATTCCCAGTGAAAGGAGAATGATATACCCAGTGAAAGGAGACTGCTATTCCCAGTGAGAGAAGACTGACATTCCCAGTGAGACGAAACTGATATCCCCAGTGAAAGGAGACTGATATTCACAGTGAGACAGAATAGATATTCCTTTGAGAGGATATTGAGATTCCCAGTGAGTGGAGACTGATATTCCCAGTGAGAAAGAATAGATATTCCCAGTGAAAGGAGACTGATATTCCCAATGAGAGGAGACTGCTATTCCTAGTGAGACAGTATAGATGTTCCCAGTGAGAGGAGACTGATATTCCCAGTGAGAGGAGACTAATATTCCCAGTGAGCCAGTATTGATATTCCCAGTGACAGGAGACTGATATTCCTATTGCGGCAGAATAGATATTTCCACTGAGAGGAGACTGATATTCCCAGTGAGATAGAATAGATATTCCCGGTGAGAGGAGACTGATATTCCGAATGAGACAGAATAGATATTCCCAGTGAAAGGAGTCTGATATTCAAAGTGAGAGGAGACTGATATTCCCAGTGAAAGGAGACTGTTATCCAAAGTGAGACAGAATAGATATTCCCAGTGAGAAGAGATTGATATTCACAGTGAGAGGAGACTGATATTCCCAGTGAACTGAATAGATATTCCCAGTGAGAGGAGACTGATATTCCCAGTGAGAAGAGACTGATATTCCCAGTGAGAGTAGACTGATATTCCCAATGAGAAAGAATAGATATTCCCAATGAGAGGAGACTGATATTCCCAGTGAGACAGAATAGATATTCACAGTGAAAGGTGAAAGATATTCCCCATGAGACAGTATAGATGTTCCCAGTGAGAGGAGACTGATATTCCCAGTGAGAGTAGAATAATATTCCCAGTGAGCCAGTATTGATATTCCCAGTGACAGGAGACTGATATTCCTATTGAGGCAGAATAGATATTTCCAGTGAGAGGAGACTGATATTCCCAGTGAGATAGAATAGATATTCCCAGTGTAAGGAGACCGATATTCCCAGTGAAAGGAGACTGATATTCCCAGTGAAAGGAGACTGATATTCCCAGTGAGTGGAGACTGATAATCCCAGTGAGACAGAATAGATATTCCCAGTTAGAGGAGACTGATATTCCCACTGAGACAGAATAGATATTCCCAGTGAGAGGAGACTGATATTCCCACTGAGACAGAATAGATATTTCCAGTGAGAGGAGACTGATATTCCCAGTGAGACAGAATAGATATTCCCAGTGAGACAGAATAGATATTACCAGTACAGGAGAGTGATATTCCCAGTGAAATGAGCCTGATATTCCCAGTGAGATAGAATAGATATTCTCAGTGCAAGGAGACTGATATTCCCAGTAAAAGGAGACTGATATGCCAAGTGAGTGGAGACAGATATTCCCAGTGAGACAGAATAGATATTCCCAGTGAGTGGAGACTGATATTCCTTCTGAGACAGAATAGATATTCCCAGTGAGAGGAGACTGATATTCCCAATGAGACAGAATAGATATTCCCAGTGAGTGGAGACTGATATTCCTTCTGAGACAGAATAGATATTCCCAGTGAGAGGAGACTCATATTCCCAGTGAGACAGAATAGATATTCCCAGTGATAGGAGACTGATATTCCCTGTGACACAGAATAAATATTTCCAGTGAGAGGAGACTGATATTCCCAGTGAGACAGAATAGTTAATCCCTGTGAGACAGAATAGATATTCCCAGTGGCAGAAGACTGATATTCCCAGTGAAAGGAGACTGATATTCCAGTGAGATAGAATACATATTCCCAGTGAAAGGAGACTGATATTCCCAGTGAGAGGAGACTGATATTCCCAGTGAGGCTGAATAGATTTTCCTAGAGAGAGGAAACTGATATTCCCATGAGAGTAGACTGATATTCCCAGTGAGAAAAAAAAAATATTCCCAGTGAAAGGAGAATGATATACCCAGTGAAAGGAGACTGCTATTCCAAGTGAGAGGAGACTGATATTCCCAATGAGAGGAAACTGATATTCCCAGTGAAAGGAGACTGATATTCACAGTGAGACAGAATAGATATTCCTTTGAGCGGATATTGAGATTCCCAGTGAGTGGAGACTGATATTCCCAGTGAGACAGAATAGACATTCCCAGTGAGAGCAGACTGATATTCCGTCTGAGACAGAATAGATATTCCCAGTGAGAGGAGACTGATATTCCTAATGAGGCAGAATAGATATTCCCAGTGAGAGGAGACAGATATTCCCAATGAGACAGAATAGATATTTCCAGTGAGAGGAGACTGATATTCCCAGTGAACAGAATAGATATTCCCAGTGAGAGGAGACTGATATTCCCAGTGAGAAGAGACTGATATTCCCAGTGAGAGTAGACTGATATTCCCAATGAGAAAGAATAGATATTCCCAATGAGAGGAGACTGATATTCCCAGTGAGACAGAATAGATATTCACAGTGAAAGTTGAATGATATTCCCCATGAGACAGAATAGATATTCCCAGGGAAAGGAGAATGATATTTCCAGTGAGAGGAGACTGCTATTCCCAGTGAGACAGTATAGATGTTCCCAGTGAGAGGAGACTGATATTCCCAGTGAGAGTAGAATAATATTCCCAGTGAGCCAGTATTGATATTCCCAGTGACAGGAGACTGATATTCCTATTGAGGCAGAATAGATATTTCCAGTGAGAGGAGACTGATATTCCCAGTGAGATAGAATAGATATTCCCAGTGTAAGGAGACTGATATTCCCAGTGAAAGGAGACTGATATTCCCAGTGAAAGGAGACTGATATTCCCAGTGAGTGGAGACTGATAATCCCAGTGAGACAGAATAGATATTCCCAGTTAGAGGAGACTGATATTCCCACTGAGACAGAATAGATATTCCCAGTGAGAGGAGACTGATATTCCCAGTGAGACAGAAAATCTATTCCCAGTGAGAGGAGACTGATATTCCCACTGAGACAGAATAGATATTTGCAGTGACAGGAGACTGATATTCCCAGTGAGACAGAATAGATATTCCCAGTGAGACAGAATAGTTATTACCAGTACAGGAGACTGATATTCCCAGTGAAATGAGCCTGATATTCCCAGTGAGAAAGAATAGATATTCCCAGTGAAAGGAGACTGATATTCCCAGTGAGAGGAGACTGATATTCCCAGTGAGAGGAGACTGCTATTCCCAGTGAGACAGAATAGATATTCCCAGTGATAGGAGACTGATATTACCAGTGAGACAGAATAGATATTTCCAGTGAGAGGAGACTGATATTCCCAGTGAGACAGAATAGATAATCCCTGTGAGACAGAATAGATATTCCCAGTGGCAGAAGACTGATATTCCCAGTGAAAGGAGACTGATATTCCAGTGTAATAGAATACATATTCCCAGTGAAAGGAGACTGATATTCCCAGTGAGAGGAGACTGATATTCCCAGTGAGACTGAATAGATATTCCAAAGAGAGGAGACTGATATTCCCAATGAGAGGAGACTAATATTACCAGTGAGAAAGAAAAGATATTCCCAGTGAAAGGAGAATGATAAACCCAGTGAAAGGAGACTGCTATTCCCAGTGAGAGAAGACTGACATTCCCAGTGAGACGAAACTGATATCCCCAGTGAAAGGAGACTGATATTCACAGTGAGACAGAATAGATATTCCTTTGAGAGGATATTGAGATTCCCAGTGAGTGGAGACTGATATTCCCATTTAAAGGAGACTGATATTCCAAGTGAAAGGAGACTGATATTCCCAATGAGAGGAGACTGCTCTTCCTAGTGAGACAGTATAGATGTTCCCAGTTAGAGGAGACTGATATTCCCAGTGAGAGGAGACTAATATTCCCAGTGAGCCAGTATTGATATTCCCAGTGACAGAAGACTGATATTCCTATTGAGGCAGAATAGATATTTCCACTGAGAGGAGACTGATATTCCCAGTGAGACAGAATAGATATTCCCAGTGAGAGGAGACTGATATTCCGAATGAGACAGAATAGATATTCCCAGTGAAAGGAGACTGATATTCAAAGTGAGAGGAGACTGATATTCCCAGTGAAAGGAGACTGTTATTCAAAGTGAGACAGAATAGATATTCCCAGTGAGAAGAGATTGATATTCCCAGTGAGAGGAGACTGATATTCCCAGTGAACTGAATAGATATTCCCAGTGAGAGGAGACTGATATTCCCAGTGAGAAGAGACTGATATTCCCAGTGAGAGTAGACTGATATTCCCAATGAGAAAGAATAGATATTCCCAATGAGAGGAGACTGATATTCCCAGTGAGACAGAATAGATATTCAGAGTGAAAGGTGAATGATATTCCCCATGAGACAGAATAGATATTCCCAGTGAAAGGAGACTGATATTCCCAGTGAAAGGAGAACGATATTCCCAGTGAGAGTAGAATAATATTCCCAGTGAGCCAGTATTGATATTCCCAGTGACAGGAGACTGATATTCCTTTTGAGGCAGAAAAGATATTTCCAGTGAGAGGAGACTGATATTCCCAGTGAGATAGAATAGATATTCCCAGTGTAAGGAGACTGATATTCCCAGTGAAAGGAGACTGATATTCCCAGTGAAAGGAGAATGATATTTCCAGTGAGAGGAGACTGCTATTCCCAGTGAGACAGTATAGATGTTCCCGGTGAGAGGAGACTGATATTCCCAGTGAGAGTAGAATAATATTCCCAGTGAGCCAGTATTGATATTCCCAGTGACAGGAGACTGATATTCCTATTGAGGCAGAATAGATATTTCCAGTGAGAGGAGACTGATATTCCCAGTGAGATAGAATAGATATTCCCAGTGTAAGGAGACTGATATTCCCAGTGAAAGGAGACTGATATTCCCAGTGAAAGGAGAAAGATATTCCCAGTGAGTGGAGACTGATAATCCCAGTGAGACAGAATAGATATTCCCAGTTAGAGGAGACTGATATTCCCACTGAGACAGAATAGATATTCCCAGTGAGAGGAGACTGATATTCCCAGTGAGACAGAATAGATATTCCCAGTGAGAGGAGACTGATATTCCCACTGAGACAGAATAGATATTTCCAGTGAGAGGAGACTGATATTCCCAGTGAGACAGAATAGATATTCCCAGTGAGACAGAATAGATATTACCAGTACAGGAGAGTGATATTCCCAGTGAAATGAGCCTGATATTCCCATTGAGATAGAATAGATATTCCCAGTGTAAGGAGACTGATATTCCCAGTGAAAGGAGACTGATATTCCAAGTGAGTGGAGACAGATATTCCCAGTGAGACAGAATAGATATTCCCAGTGAGAGGAGACTGATATTCCTTCTGAGACAGAATAGATATTCCCAGTGAGAGGAGACTGATATTCCCAATGAGACAGAATAGTTATTCCCAGTGAGAGGAGACAGTTATTCCCAATGAGACAGAATAGATATTCTCAGTGAAAGGAGACTGATATTCCCAGTGAGTGGAGACTGATATTCCCAGTGAAAGGAGACTGATATTCAAAGTGAGACAGAATAGATATTCCCAGTGAGAGGAGACTGATATTCCCAGTGGGAGGAGACTGATATTCCCAGTGAGAGGAGACTGCTATTCCCAGTGAGACAGATTAGATATTCCCAGTGATAGGAGACTGATATTCCCAGTGACACAGAATAAATATTTCCAGTGAGAGGAGTCTGATATTCCCAGTGAGACAGAATAGTTAATCCCTGTGAGACAGAATAGATATTCCCAGTGGCAGAGGACTGATATTCCCAGTGAAAGGAGACTGATATTCCAGTGAGATAGAATACATATTCCCAGTGAAAGGAGACTGATATTCCCAGTGAGAGGAGACTGATATTCCCAGTGAGGCTTAATAGATATTCCTAGAGAGAGGAAACTGATATTCCCATGAGAGGAGACTGATAATCCCAGTGAGAAAAAAAAATATTCCCAGTGAAAGGAGAATGATATACCCAGTGAAAGGAGACTGCTATTCCAAGTGAGAGAAGACTGATATTCCCAGTGAGAGGAAACTGATATTCCCACTGAAAGGAGACTGATATTCACAGTGAGACAGAATAGATATTCCTTTGAGAGGATATTGAGATTCCCAGTGAGTGGAGACTGATATTCCCAGTGAGACAGAATAGACATTACCAGTGAGAGCAGACTGATATTCCCTCTGAGACAGAATAGATATTCCCAATGAGAGGAGACTGATATTTCCAATGAGGCAGAATAGATATTCCCAGTGAGAGGAGACAGATATTCCCAATGAGACAGAATAGATATTTCCAGTGAGAGGAGACTGATATTCCCAGTGAACAGAATAGATATTCCCAGTGAGAGGAGACTGATATTCCCAGTGAGAAGAGACTGATATTCCCAGTGAGAGTAGACTGATATTCCCAATGAGAAAGAATAGATATTCCCAATGAGAGGAGACTGATATTCCCAGTGAGACAGAATAGATATTCACAGTGAAAGTTGAATGATATTCCCCATGAGACAGAATAGATATTCCCAGTGAAAGGAGACTGATATTCCCAGTGAAAGGAGAATGATATTTCCAGTGAGAGGAGACTGCTATTCCCAGTGAGACAGTATAGATGTTCCAAGTGAGAGGAGACTGATATTCCCAGTGAGAGGAGACTGATATTCCCAGTGAGACAGAATAGATATTCCCAGAGAGAGGAGACTGTTATTCCCAATGAGAGGAGACTGATATTCCCAGTTAGAAAGAAAAGATATTCCCTGGGAAAGGAGAATGATATACCCAGTGAAAGGAAACTGCTATTCCCAGTGAGAGGAGACTGATATTCCCAGTGAGAGGAAACTGATATTCGCAGTGAAAGGAGACTGATATTCACATTGAGACAGAATAGATATTCGCAGCGAGAGGAGACTGATATTCCGAATGAGACAGAATAGATATTCCCAGTGAAAGGAGACTGATATTCCCACTAAGAGGAGACTGATATTCCCATTGAAAGGAGACTGTTATTCAAAGTGAGACAGAATAGATATTCCCAGTGAGAGGAGATTGATATTCCCAGTGAGAGGAGACTGATAATCCCAGTGAACAGAATTGTTATTCCCAGTGAGAGGAGACTGATCTTCCCAGTGAGAAGCGACTGATATTCACAGTGAGAGTAGACTGATATTCCCAATGAGAAAGAATAGATATTCCCAATGAGAGGAGACTGATATTCCCAGTGAGACAGAATAGTTTTTCCCAGTGAAAGGCGACTGATATTCCCCATGAGACAGAATAGATATTCCCAGTGAAAGGAGACTGATATTCCCAGTGAAAGGAGACTGATATTCCCAATGAGACGAGACTGCTATTCCCAGTGAGACAGTATAGATGTTCCCAGTGAGAGGAGACTTATATTCCCAGTGAGAGGAGATTAATATTCCCAGTGAGCAGTATTGATATTCCCAGTGACAGGAGACTGATATTCCTATTGAGGCAGAATAGATATTTCCACTGAGAGGACACTGATATTCCCAGTGAGTCAGAATAGATATTCCCAGTGAGAGGAGACTGATATTCCGAATGAGACAGAATAGATATTCCCAGTGAAAGGAGACTGATATTCCCAGTGAGAAAAGACTGATATTCCCAGTGAAAGGAGACTGTTATTCAAAGTGAGACAGAAAAGATATTCCCAGTGAGAGGAGACTGATATTCCCAGTGAACAGAATAGATATTCCCAGTGAGAGGAGACTGATATTCCCAGTGAGAAGAGACTGGTATTCCCAGTGAGAGTAGACTGATATTCCCAATGAGAAAGAATAGATATTCCCAATGAGAGGAGACTGATATACCCATTGAGACAGAATAGATATTCCCAGTGAAAGGAGACTGATATTCCCAGTGAAAGAAGACTGATATTCCCAGTGAGAGGAGACTGCTATTCCCAGTGAGACAGTATAGATGTTCCCAGTGAGAGGAGACTGATATTCCCAGTGAGAGGAGATGAATATTCCCAATGAGCCAGTATTGATATTCCCATTGACAGGAGACTGATATTCCTATTGAGGCAGAATAGATATTTCCAGTGAGAAGAGACTCATATTCCCTAAGAGACAGAATAGATATTCCCAGTGACAGGAGTCTGATATTCCCAGTGAAAGGAGACTGATATTCCCAGTGAGTGCAGACTGATATTCCCAGTGAAAAGAGACTGATATTCAAAGTGAGACAGAATAGATATTCCCAGTGAGAGGAGACTGATATTCCCAGTGAGAGGAGACAGATATTCACAGTGAGAGGAGACTGCTATTCCCAGTGAGACAGAATAGATATTCCCAGTGATAGGAGACTGATATTCCCTGTGAGACAGAATAGATATTGCCAGTGGCAGAAGACTGATATTCCCAGTTAAAGGAGACTGATATTCCAGTGAGATAGAATACATATTCCCAGTGAAAGGAGACTGATATTCCCGTTGAGAAAGAAAAGATATTCCCAGGGAAAGGAGAATGATATACCCAGTGAAAGGAGACTGCTATTCCCAGTGAGAGGAGACTGATATTCCCAGTGAGAGGAAACTGATATTCCCAGTGAAAGGAGACTGATATTCACAGTGAGACAGAACAGACATTCCCAATGAGAGCAGACTGATATTCCCACTGAGACAGAATAGATTTTCCCAGTGAGAGGAGACTGATATTCCCAATGAGACAGAATAGATATTCCCAATGAGAGGAGACTGATATTCCGAATGAGACAGAATAGATATTCCCAGTGAAAGGAGACTGATATTCCCATTGAAAGGAGACTGTTATTCAAAGTGAGACAGAATAGACATTCCCAGTGAAAGGAGACTGATATTCCCAGTGAAAGAAGAATGATATTCCCAGTGAGAGGAGACTGATATTCCCAGTGAGAGGAGACTAATATTCCCAGTGAGCCAGTATTGATATTCCCAGTGACAGGAGACTGATATTCCTATTGAGGCAGAACAGATATTTCCAGTGAGAGGAGAC
Source organism: Carcharodon carcharias (assembly GCF_017639515.1). Classification (NCBI taxonomy): domain Eukaryota; kingdom Metazoa; phylum Chordata; class Chondrichthyes; order Lamniformes; family Lamnidae; genus Carcharodon; species Carcharodon carcharias. The sequence goes on from NW_024470654.1 coordinate 2,260,998, forward strand.
TGATATTCCCAAAGAGACAGAATAGGTATTCCCAGTGACAGGAGTCTGATATTCCCAGTGAAAGGAGACTGATATTCCCAGTGAGATAGAATAGATATTCCCAGTGTAAGGAGACTGATATTCCCAGTGAAAGGAGACTGATATTCCCAGTGAATGGAGCCTGATATTCCAAGTGAGTGGAGACTGATAATCCCAGTGAGACAGAATAGATATTCCCAGTTAGACGAGACTGATATTCCCACTGAGACAGAATAGATATTCCCAGTGAGAGGAGACTGATATTCCCAGTGAGACAGAATAGATATTCCCTGTGAGACAGAATAGATATTACCAGTACAGAAGAGTGATATTCCCAGTGAAATGAGCCTGATATTCCCAGTGAGATAGAATAGATATTCCCAGTGTAAGGAGACTGATATTCCCAGTGAAAGGAGACCGATATTCCCAGTGAGTGGAGACAAATATTCCCAGTGAGACAGAATAGATATTCCCAGAGAGAGAAGACTGATATTCCTTCTGAGACGGAATAGATATTCCCAGTGAGAGGAGACTGATATTCCCAATGAGACAGAATAGATATTCCCAGTGAGAGGAGACAGTTATTCCCAATGAGACAGAATAGATATTCCCAGTGAGAGGAGACTGATATTCCCAGTGAGAGGAGACTGATATTCCCAGTGAAAGGAGACTGATATTCAAAGTGAGACAGAATAGATATTCCCAGTGAGAGGAGACTGATATTCCCAGTGAGAGGAAACTGATATTCCGAGTGAGAGGAGACTGCTATTCCCAGTGAGACAGAATAGATATTCCCAGTGATAGGAGACGGATATTCCCAGTGAGACAGAATAAATATTTCCAGTAAGAGGAGACTAATATTCCCAGTGAGCCAGTATTGATATTCCCAGTGAAAGGAGACTGATATTCCCAGTGAAAGGAGAATGATATTTCCAGTGAGAGGAGACTGCTATTCCCAGTGAGACAGTATAGATGTTCCCAGTGAGAGGAGACTGATATTCCCAGTGAGAGTAGAATAATATTTCCATTGAGCCAGTATTGATATTCCCAGTGACAGAAGACTGATATTCCTGTTGAGAAAGAATAGATATTTCCAGTGAGAGGAGACTGATATTCCCAGTGAGAGGAGACGAATATTCCCAATGAGCCAGTATTGATATTTCCAGTGAGAGGAGACTGATATTCCCAGTGAGAGGAGACGAATATTCCCAGTGAGCCAGTATTGATATTCCCAGTGAAAGGAGACTGATATTCCCAGTGAAAGGAGAATGATATTTCCAGTGAGAAGAGACTCATATTCCCTAAGAGACAGAATAGATATTCCCAGTGACAGGAGTCTGATATTCCCAGTGAAAGGAGACTGATATTCCCAGTGAGTGCAGACTGATATTCCCAGTGAAAAGAGACTGATATTCAAAGTGAGACAGAATAGATATTCCCAGTGAGAGGAGACTGATATTCCCAGTGAGAGGAGACAGATATTCACAGTGAGAGGAGACTGCTATTCCCAGTGAGACAGAATAGATATTCCCAGTGATAGGAGACTGATATTCCCTGTGAGACAGAATAGATATTGCCAGTGGCAGAAGACTGATATTCCCAGTGAAAGGAGACTGATAATCCAATGAGATAGAATACATATTCCCAGTGAAAGGAGACTGATATTCCCATTGAGAAAGAAAAGATATTCCCAGGGAAAGGAGAATGATATACCCAGTGAAAGGAGGCTGCTATTCCAAGTGAAAGGAGACTGATATTCCCATTGAAAGGAGACTGTTATTCAAAGTGAGACAGAATAGACATTCCCAGTGAAAGGAGACTGATATTCCCAGTGAAAGAAGAATGATATTCCCAGTGAGAGGAGACTGTTATTCCCAGTGAGAGGAGACTAATATTCCAAGTGAGCCAGTATTGATATTCCCAGTGACAGGAGACTGATATTCCTATTGAGGCAGAACAGATATTTCCAGTGAGAGGAGACTGATATTCCCAAAGAGACAGAATAGGTATTCCCAGTGACAGGAGTCTGATATTCCCAGTGAAAGGAGACTGATATTCCCAGTGAGATAGAATAGATATTCCCAGTGTAAGGAGACTGATATTCCCAGTGAAAGGAGACTGATATTCCCAGTGAATGGAGCCTGATATTCCAAGTGAGTGGAGACTGATAATCCCAGTGAGACAGAATAGATATTCCCAGTTAGACGAGACTGATATTCCCATTGAGACAGAATAGATATTCCCAGTGAGAGGAGACTGATATTCCCAGTGAGACAGAATAGATATTCCCAGTGATAGGAGACGGATATTCCCAGTGAGACAGAATAAATATTTCCAGTAAGAGGAGACTAATATTCCCAGTGAGCCAGTATTGATATTCCCAGTGAAAGGAGACTGATATTCCCAGTGAGATAGAACAGATATTCCCAGTGTAAGGAGACTGATATTCCCAGTGAAAGGAGACCGATATTCCCAGTGAGTGGGGACAGATATTCCCAGTGAGTCAGAATAGATATTCCCAGAGAAAGAAGACTGATATTCCTTCTGAGACGGAATAGATATTCCCAGTGAGAGGAGACTGATATTCCCAATGAGACAGAATAGATATTCCCAGTGAGAGGAGACAGTTATTCCCAATGAGACAGAATAGATATTCCCAGTGAAAGGAGACTGATATTCCCAGTGAGTGGAGACTGATATTCCCAGTGAAAGGAGACTGATATTCAAAGTGAGACAGAATAGATATTCCCAGTGAGAGGAGACTGATATTCCCAGTGAGAGGAAACTGATATTCCGAGTGAGAGGAGACTGCTATTCCCAGTGAGACAGAATACATATTCCCAGTGATAGGAGACGGATATTCCCAGTGAGACAGAATAAATATTTCCAGTAAGAGGAGACTAATATTCCCAGTGAGCCAGTATTGATATTCCCAGTGAAAGGAGACTGATATTCCCAGTGAAAGGAGAATGATATTTCCAGTGAGAGGAGACTGCTATTCCCAGTGAGACAGTATAGATGTTCCCAGTGAGAGGAGACTGATATTCCCAGTGAGAGTAGAATAATATTTCCATTGAGCCAGTATTGATATTCCCAGTGACAGGAGACTGATATTCCTGTTGAGAAAGAATAGATATTTCCAGTGAGAGGAGACTGATATTCCCAGTGAGAGGAGATGAATATTCCCAATGAGCCAGTATTGATATTCCCAGTGACAGGAGACTGATATTCCTATTGAGGCAGAATAGATATTTCCAGTGAGAAGAGACTCATATTCCCTAAGAGACAGAATAGATATTCCCAGTGACAGGAGTCTGATATTCCCAGTGAAAGGAGACTGATATTCCCAGTGAGTGCAGACTGATATTCACAGTGAAAAGAGACTGATATTCAAAGTGAGACAGAATAGATATTCCCAGTGAGAGGAGACTGATATTCCCAGTGAGAGGAGACAGATATTCACAGTGAGAGGAGACTGCTATACCCAGTGAGACAGAATAGATATTCCCAGTGATAGGAGACTGATATTCCCTGTGAGACAGAATAGATATTGCCAGTGGCAGAAGACTGATATTCCCAGTGAAAGGAGACTGATATTCCAGTGAGATAGAATACATATTCCCAGTGAAAGGAGACTGATATTCCCATTGAGAAAGAAAAGATATTCCCAGGGAAAGGAGAATGATATACCCAGTGAAAGGAGACTGCTATTCCCAGTGAGAGGAGACTGATATTCCCAGTGAGAGGAAACTGATATTCCCAGTGAAAGGAGACTGATATTCACAGTGAGACAGAACAGACATTCCCAATGAGAGCAGACTGATATTCCCACTGAGACAGAATAGATTTTCCCAGTGAGAGGAGACTGATATTCCCAAAGAGACAGAATAGATATTCCCAATGAGAGGAGACTGATATTCCGAATGAGACAGAATAGATATTCCCAGTGAAAGGAGACTGATATTCCCATTGAAAGGAGACTGTTATTCAAAGTGAGAGAGAATAGATATTCCCAGTGAAAGGAGACTGATATTCCCAGTGAAAGAAGAATGATATTCCCAGTGAGAGGAGACTGATATTCCCAGTGAGAGGAGACTAATATTCCCAGTGAGCCAGTATTGATATTCCCAGTGACAGGAGACTGATATTCCTATTGAGGCAGAATAGATATTTCCAGTGAGAGGAGACTGATATTCCCAAAGAGACAGAATAGATATTCCCAGTGACAGGAGTCTGATATTCCCAGTGAAAGGAGACTGATATTCCCAGTGAGATAGAATAGATATTCCCAGTGTAAGGAGACTGATATTCCCAGTGAAAGGAGACTGATATTCCCAGTGAATGGAGCCTGATATTCCAAGTGAGTGGAGACTGATAATCCCAGTGAGACAGAATAGATATTCCCAGTTAGACGAGACTGATATTCCCACTGAGACAGAATAGATATTCCCAGTGAGAAGAGACTGATATTCCCAGTGAGACAGAATAGATATTCCCTGTGAGACAGAATAGATATTACCAGTACAGAAGAGTGATATTCCCAGTGAAATGAGCCTGATATTCCCAGTGAGATAGAATAGATATTCCCAGTGTAAGGAGACTGATATTCCCAGTGAAAGGAGACCGATATTCCCAGTGAGTGGAGACAGATATTCCCAGTGAGACAGAATAGATATTCCCAGAGAGAGAAGACTGATATTCCTTCTGAGACGGAATAGATATTCCCAGTGAGAGGAGACTGATATTCCCAATGAGACAGAATAGATATTCCCAGTGAGAGGAGACAGTTATTCACAATGAGACAGAATAGATATTCCCAGTGAAAGGAGACTGATATTCCCAGTGAGTGGAGACTGCTATGCCCAGTGAAAGGAGACTGATATTCAAAGTGAGACAGAATAGATATTCCCAGTGAGAGGAGACTGATATTCCCAGTGAGAGGAAACTGATATTCCGAGTGAGAGGAGACTGCTATTCCCAGTGAGACAGAATAGATATTCCCAGTGATAGGAGACGGATATTCCCAGTGAGACAGAATAAATATTTCCAGTAAGAGGAGACTAATATTCCCAGTGAGCCAGTATTGATATTCCCAGTGAAAGGAGACTGATATTCCCAGTGAAAGGAGAATGATATTTCCAGTGAGAGGAGGCTGCTATTCCCAGTGAGAGTAGAATAATATTCCCAGTGAGCCAGTATTGATATTCCCAGTGACAGGAGACTGATATTCCTGTTGAGAAAGAATAGATATTTCCAGTGAGAGGAGACTGATTTTCCCAGTGAGATAGAATAGATATTCCCAGTGTAACGAGACTGATATTCCCAGTGAAAGGAGACTGATATTCCCAGTGAAAGGAGACTGATATTCCCAGTGAGTGGAGACTGATAAGCCCAGTGAGACAGAATAGATATTCCCAGTGAGAGGAGACTGATATTCCCAGTGAGACAGAATAGATATTCCCAGTGAGAGGAGACTGATATTCCCACTGAGACAGAATAGATATTTCCAGTGAGAGGAGACTGATATTCCCAGTGAGACAGAATAGATATTCCCAGTGAGACAGAATGGATATTACCAGTACAGGAGAGTTTTATTCCCAGTGAAATGAGCCTGATATTCCCAGTGAGATAGAATAGATATTCCCAGTGTAAGGAGACTTATATTCCCAGTGAAAGGAGACTGATATTCCCAGTGAGTGGAGACAGATATTCCCAGTGAGACAGAATTGATATTCCCAGTGAGAGGAGACTGATATTCCCAATGAGACAGAATAGATATTTCCAGTGAAAGGAGACTGATATTCCCAGTGAGACAGAATAGATATTCCCAGTGAGACAGAATAGATATTACCAGTACAGGAGAGTGATATTCCCAGTGAAATGAGCCTGATATTCCCAGTGAGATAGAATGGATATTCTCAGTGTAAGGAGACTAATATTCCCAGTGAAAGGAGACTGATATTCCCAGTGAGTGGAGAAAGATATACCCAGTGAGACAGAATAGATATTCCCAGTGAGAGGAGACTGATATTCCTTCTGAGACAGAATAGATATTCCCAGTGCGAGGAGACTGATATTCCCAGTGAGACAGAATAGATATTCCCAGTGAGAGGAGACTGATATTCCGAATGAGACAGAATAGATATTCCCAGTGAAAGGAGACTGATATTCAAAGTGAGAGGAGACTGATATTCCCAGTGAAAGGAGACTGTTATTCAAAGTGAGACAGAATTGATATTCCCAGTGAGAGTAGACTGATATTCCCAATGAGAAAGAATAGATATTCCCAATGAGAGGAGACTGATGTTCCCAGTGAGACAGAATAGATATTCCCAGTGAAAGGTGACTGATATTCCCCATGAGACAGAATAGATATTCCCAGTGAAAGGAGACTGATATTCCCAGTGAAAGAAGAATGATATTCCCAGTGAGAGGAGACTGATATTCCCAGTGAGCCAGTATTGATATTCCCAGTGACAGGAGACTGATATTCCTATTGAGGCAGAATAGATATTTCCAGTGACAGGAGTCTGATATTCCCAGTGAAAGGAGACTGATATTCCCAGTGAGATAGAATAGATATTCCCAGTGTAAGGAGACTGATATTCCCAGTGAAAGGAGACTGATATTCCCAGTGAATGGAGCCTGATATTCCAAGTGAGTGGAGACTGATAATCCCAGTGAGACAGAATAGATATTCCCAGTTAGACGAGACTGATATTCCCACTGAGACAGAATAGATATTCCCAGTGAGAAGAGACTGATATTCCCAGTGAGACAGAATAGATATTCCCTGTGAGACAGAATAGATATTACCAGTACAGAAGAGTGATATTCCCAGTGAAATGAGCCTGATATTCCCAGTGAGATAGAATAGATATTCCCAGTGTAAGGAGACTGATATTCCCAGTGAAAGGAGGCCGATATTCCCAGTGAGTGGAGACAGATATTCCCAGTGAGACAGAATAGATATTCCCAGAGAGAGAAGACTGATATTCCTTCTGAGACGGAATAGATATTCCCAGTGAGAGGAGACTGATATTCCCAATGAGACAGAATAGATATTCCCAGTGAGAGGAGACAGTTATTCCCAATGAGACAGAATAGATATTCCCAGTGAAAGGAGACTGATATTCCCAGTGAGTGGAGACTGCTATGCCCAGTGAAAGGAGACTGATATTCAAAGTGAGACAGAATAGATATTCCCAGTGAGAGGAGACTGATATTCCCAGTGAGAGGAAACTGATATTCCGAGTGAGAGGAGACTGCTATTCCCAGTGAGACAGAATAGATATTCCCAGTGATAGGAGACGGATATTCCCAGTGAGACAGAATAAATATTTCCAGTAAGAGGAGACTAATATTCCCAGTGATCCAGTATTGATATTCCCAGTGAAAGGAGACTGATATTCCCAGTGAAAGGAGAATGATATTTCCAGTGAGAGGAGACTGCTATTCCCAGTGAGACAGTATAGATGTTCCCAGTGAGAGGAGACTGATATTCACAGTGAGAGTAGAATAATATTCCCAGTGAGCCAGTATTGATATTCCCAGTGACAGGAGACTGATATTCCTGTTGAGAAAGAATAGATATTTCCAGTGAGAGGAGACTGATTTTCCCAGTGAGATAGAATAGATATTCCCAGTGTAAGGAGACTGTTATTCCCAGTGAAAGGAGACTGATATTCCCAGTGAAAGGAGACTGATATTCCCAGTGAGTGGAGACTGATAATCCCAGTGAGACAGAATAGATATTCCCAGTGAGATGAGACTGATATTCCCAGTGAGACAGAATAGATTTTCCCAGTGAGAGGAGACTGATATTCCCACTGAGACAGAATAGATATTTCCAGTGAGAGGAGACTGATTTTCCCAGTGAGATAGAATAGATATTCCCAGTGTAAGGAGATTGATATTCCCAGTGAAAGGAGACTGATATTCCCAGTGAAAGGAGACTGATATTCTCAGTGAGTGGAGACTGATAATCCCAGTGAGACAGAATAGATATTCCCAGTGAGAGGAGACTGATATTCCCACTGAGACAGAATAGATATTTCCAGTGAGAGGAGACTGATATTCCCAGTGAGACAGAATAGATATTCCCAGTGAGACAGAATGGATATTACCAGTACAGGAGAGTGATATTCCCAGTGAAATGAGCCTGATATTCCCAGTGAGATAGAATAGATATTCCCAGTGTAAGGAGACTTATATTCCCAGTGAAAGGAGACTGATATTCCCAGTGAGTGGAGACAGATATTCCCAGTGAGACAGAATAGATATTCCCAGTGAGAGGAGACTGATATTCCCAATGAGACAGAATAGATATTTCCAGTGAAAGGAGACTGATATTCCCAGTGAGACAGAATAGATATTCCCAGTGAGACAGAATAGATATTACCAGTACAGGAGAGTGATATTCCCAGTGAAATGAGCCTGATATTCCCAGTGAGATAGAATGGATATTCTCAGTGTAAGGAGACTAATATTCCCAGTGAAAGGAGACTGATATTCCCAGTGAGTGGAGAAAGATATACCCAGTGAGACAGAATAGATATTCCCAGTGAGAGGAGACTGATATTCCTTCTGAGACAGAATAGATATTCCCAGTGCGAGGAGACTGATATTCCCCGTGAGACAGAATAGATATTCCCAGTGAGAGGAGACTGATATTCCGAAAGAGACAGAATAGATATTCCCAGTGAAAGGAGACTGATATTCAAAGTGATAGGAGACTGATATTCCCAGTGAAAGGAGACTGTTATTCAAAGTGAGACAGAATTGATATTCCCAGTGAGAGTAGACTGATATTCCCAATGAGAAAGAATAGATATTCCCAATGAGAGGAGACTGATATTCCCAGTGAGACAGAATAGATATTCCCAGTGAAAGGCGACTGATATTCCCCATGAGACAGAATAGATATTCCCAGTGAAAGGAGACTGATATTCCCAGTGAAAGGAGACTGATATTCCCAGTGAGAGGAGACTGCTATTCCCAGTGAGACAGTATAGATGTTCCCAGTGATAGGAGACTGATATTCCCAGAGAGAGGAGAATAATATTCCCAGTGAGCCAGTATTGATATTCCCAATGACAGGAGACTGATATTCCTATTGAGGCAGAATAGATATTTCCAGTGAGAGGAGGCTGATATTCCCAGTGAGACAGAATAGATATTCCTAGTGACAGGAGTCTGATATTCCCAGTGAAAGGAGACTGATATTCCCAGGAGATAGAATAGATATTCCCAGTGTAAGGAGACTGATACTCCCAGTGAGAGTAGACTGATATTCCCAGTTTTACAGAATAGATATTCCCAGTGGGAGGAGACTGATATTCCCAGTGAGACAGAATAGATATTCCCAGTGAGAGGAGACTGATATTCCCACTGAGACAGAATAGATATTTCCAGTGAAAGGAGACTGATATTCCCAGTGAGACAGAATAGATATTCCCAGTGAGACAGAATAGATATTACCAGTACAGGAGAGTGATATTCCCAGTGAAATGAGCCTGATATTCCCAGTGAGATAGAATGGATATTCCCAGTGTAAGGAGACTGATATTCCCAGTGAAAGGAGACTGATATTCCCAGTGAGTGGAGAAAGATATTCCCAGTGAGACAGAATAGATATTCCCAGTGAGAGGAGACTGATATTCCTTCTGAGACAGAATAGATATTCCCAGTGAGAGGAGACTGATATTCCCAATGAGACAGAATAGATAGTCCCAGTGAGCGGAGACAGTTATTCCCAATGAGACAGAATATTTATATCCAGTGAAAGGAGATGGATATTCCCAGTGAGACTGAATAGATATTCCCAGTGAGAGGAGACTGATATTCCCAGTGAGAGGAGACTGATATTCCCAGTGAGAGGAAACTGCTATTCCCAGTGAGACAGAATAGATAATACCAGTGATAGGAGACTGATATTCCCATTGAGACAGAACAGATATTTCCAGTGAGAGGAGACTGATATTCCCAGTGAAAGGAGACTGATATTCCAGTGAGATAGAATACATATTCCCAGTGAAAGGAGACTGATATTCCCATTGAGAGGAGACTGATATTCCCAGTGAGACAGAATAGATAATCCCTGTGAGACAGAATAGATATTCCCAGTGGCAGAAGACTGATATTCCCAGTGAAAGGAGACTGATATTCCAGTGAGATAGAATACATATTCCCAGTGAAAGGAGACTGATATTCCCAGTGAGAGGAGACTGATATTCCCAGTGAGACTGAATAGATATTCCCAGAGAGAGGAGACTGATATTCCCAATGAGAGGAGACTAATATTCCCAGTGAGAAAGAAAAGATATTCCCAGTGAAAGGAGAATGATATACCCAGTGAAAGGAGACTGCTATTCCCAGTGAGAGAAGACTGACATTCCCAGTGAGACGAAACTGATATCCCCAGTGAAAGGAGACTGATATTCACAGTGAGACAGAATAGATATTCCTTTGAGAGGATATTGAGATTCCCAGTGAGTGGAGACTGATATTCCCAGTGAGAAAGAATAGATATTCCCAGTGAAAGGAGACTGATATTCCCAATGAGAGGAGACTGCTATTCCTAGTGAGACAGTATAGATGTTCCCAGTGAGAGGAGACTGATATTCCCAGTGAGAGGAGACTAATATTCCCAGTGAGCCAGTATTGATATTCCCAGTGACAGGAGACTGATATTCCTATTGCGGCAGAATAGATATTTCCACTGAGAGGAGACTGATATTCCCAGTGAGATAGAATAGATATTCCCGGTGAGAGGAGACTGATATTCCGAATGAGACAGAATAGATATTCCCAGTGAAAGGAGTCTGATATTCAAAGTGAGAGGAGACTGATATTCCCAATGAAAGGAGACTGTTATCCAAAGTGAGACAGAATAGATATTCCCAGTGAGAAGAGATTGATATTCACAGTGAGAGGAGACTGATATTCCCAGTGAACTGAATAGATATTCCCAGTGAGAGGAGACTGATATTCCCAGTGAGAAGAGACTGATATTCCCAGTGAGAGTAGACTGATATTCCCAATGAGAAAGAATAGATATTCCCGATGAGAGGAGACTGATATTCCCAGTGAGACAGAATAGATATTCACAGTGAAAGGTGAATGATATTTCCCATGAGACAGTATAGATGTTCCCAGTGGGAGGAGACTGATATTCCCAGTGAGAGTAGAATAATATTCCCAGTGAGCCAGTATTGATATTCCCAGTGACAGGAGACTGATATTCCTATTGAGGCAGAATAGATATTTCCAGTGAGAGGAGACTGATATTCCCAGTGAGATAGAATAGATATTCCCAGTGTAAGGAGACCGATATTCCCAGTGAAAGGAGACTGATATTCCCAGTGAAAGGAGACTGATATTCCCAGTGAGTGGAGACTGATAATCCCAGTGAGACAGAATAGATATTCCCAGTTAGAGGAGACTGATATTCCCACTGAGACAGAATAGATATTCCCAGTGAGAGGAGACTGATATTCCCAGTGAGACAGAATAGATATTCCCAGTGAGAGGAGACTGATATTCCCACTGAGACAGAATAGATATTTCCAGTGACAGGAGACTGATATTCCCAGTGAGACAGAATAGATATTCCCAGTGAGACAGAATAGATATTACCAGTACAGGAGAGTGATATTCCCAGTGAGATAGAATAGATATTCCCAGTGTAAGGAGACTGATATTCCCAGTGAAAGGGGACTGATATTCCAAGTGAGTGGAGACAGATATTCCCAGTGAGACAGAATAGATATTCCCAGTGAGTGGAGACTGATATTCCTTCTGAGACAGAATAGATATTCCCAGTAAGAGGAGACTGATATTCCCAATGAGACAGAATAGATATTCCCGGTGAGAGGAGACAGTTATTCCCAAAGAGACAGATTAGATATTCCCAGTGAAAGGAGACTGATATTCCCAGTGAGTGGAGACTGATATTCACAGTGAGAAAAAATAGATATTCCCAGTGAAAGGAGACTGATATTCCCAGTGAAAGGAGACTGATATTCCCAATGAGAGGAGACTGCTATTCCTAGTGAGACAGTATAGATGTTCCCAGTGAGAGGAGACTGATATTCCCAGTGAGACAGAATAGACATTCCCAGTGAGAGCAGACTGATATTCCGTCTGAGACAGAATAGATATTCCCAGTGAGAGGAGACTGATATTCCTAATGAGGCAGAATAGATATTCCCAGTGAGAGGAGACAGATATTCCCAATGAGACAGAATAGATATTTCCAGTGAGAGGAGACTGATATTCCCAGTGAACAGAATAGATATTCCCAGTGAGAGGAGACTGATATTCCCAGTGAGAAGAGACTGATATTCCCAGTGAGAGTAGACTGATATTCCCAATGAGAAAGAATAGATATTCCCAATGAGAGGAGACTGATATTCCCAGTGAGACAGAATAGATATTCACAGTGAAAGTTGAATGATATTCCCCATGAGACAGAATAGATATTCCCAGTGAAAGGAGAATGATATTTCCAGTGAGAGGAGACTGCTATTCCCAGTGAGACAGTATAGATGTTCCCAGTGAGAGGAGACTGATATTCCCAGTGAGAGTAGAATAATACTCCCAGTGAGCCAGTATTGATATTCCCAGTGACAGGAGACTGATATTCCTATTGAGGCAGAATAGATATTTCCAGTGAGAGGAGACTGATATTCCCAGTGAGATAGAATAGATATTCCCGGTGAGAGGAGACTGATATTCCGAATGAGACAGAATAGATATTCCCAGTGAAAGGAGACTGATATTCAAAGTGAGAGGAGACTGATATTCCCAGTGAAAGGAGACTGTTATCCAAAGTGAGACAGAATAGATATTCCCAGTGAGAAGAGATTGATATTCACAGTGAGAGGAGACTGATATTCCCAGTGAACTGAATAGATATTCCCAGTGAGAGGAGACTGATATTCCCAGTGAGAAGAGACTGATATTCCCAGTGAGAGTAGACTGATATTCCCAATGAGAAAGAATAGATATTCCCAATGAGAGGAGACTGATATTCCCAGTGAGACAGAATAGATATTCACAGTGAAAGGTGAATGATATTCCCCATGAGACAGTATAGATGTTCCCAGTGAGAGGCGTCTGATATTCCCAGTGAGAGTAGAATAATATTCCCAGGGAGCCAGTATTGATATTCCCAGTGACGGGAGACTGATATTCCTATTGAGGCAGAATAGATATTTCCAGTGAGAGGAGACTGATATTCCCAGTGAGATAGAATAGATATTCCCAGTGTAAGGAGACCGATATTCCCAGTGAAAGGAGATTGATATTCCCAGTGAAAGGAGACTGATATTCCCAGTGAGTGGAGACTGATAATCCCAGTGAGACAGAATAGATATTCCCAGTTAGAGGAGACTGATATTCCCACTGAGACAGAATAGATATTCCCAGTGAGAGGAGACTGATATTCCCAGTGAGACAGAATAGATATTACCAGTACAGGAGAGTGATATTCCCAGTGAAATGAGCCTGATATTCCCAGTGAGATAGAATAGATATTCCCAGTGCAAGGAGACTGATATTCCCAGTGAAAGGAGACTGATATGCCAAGTGAGTGGAGACAGATATTCCCAGTGAGACAGAATAGATATTCCCAGTGAGTGGAGACTGATATTCCTTCTGGGACAGAATAGATATTCCCAGTGAGAGGAGACTGATATTCCCAATGAGACAGAATAGATATTCCCAGTGAGTGGAGACTGATATTCCTTCTGAGACAGAATAGATATTCCCAGTGAGAGGAGACTGATATTCCCAGTGAGACAGAATAGATATTCCCAGTGATAGGTGAATGATATTCCCCATGAGACAGTATAGATGTTCCCAGTGAGAGGAGACTGATATTCCCAGTGAGAGTAGAATAATATTCCCAGTGAGCCAGTATTGATATTCCCAGTGACAGGAGACTGATATTCCCAGTGAGATAGAATAGATATTCCCAGTGTAAGGAGACCGATATTCCCAGTGAAAGGAGATTGATATTCCCAGTGAAAGGAGACTGATATTCCCAGTGAGTGGAGACTGATAATCCCAGTGAGACAGAATAGATATTCCTAGTTAGAGGAGACTGATATTCCCACTGAGACAGAATAGATATTCCCAGTGAGAGGAGACCGATATTCCCAGTGAGACAGAATAGATATTCCCAGTGAGAGGAGACTGATATTCCCACTGAGACCCAATAGATATTTCCAGTGAGAGGAGACTGATATTCCCAGTGAGACAGAATAGATATTCCCAGTGAGACAGAATAGATATTACCAGTACAGGAGAGTGATATTCCCAGTGAAATGAGCCTGATATTCCCAGTGAAAGGGGACTGATATTCCAAGTGAGCGGAGACAGATATTCCCAGTGAGACAGAATACATATTCCCAGTGAGAGGAGACTGATATTCCTTCTGAGACAGAATAGATATTCCCAGTGAGAGGAGACTGATATTCCCAATGAGCCAGAATAGATAGTCCCAGTGAGAGGAGACAGTTATTCCCAATGAGACAGAATAGATATTCCCAGTGAAAGGAGACTGATATTCCAAGTGAGTGGAGACTGATATTCCCAGTGAAAGGAGACTGATATTCAAAGTGAGACAGAATAGATATTCCCAGTGAGAGGAGACTGATATTCCCAGTGAGAGGAGACTGATATTCCCAGTGAGAGGAGACTGCTATTCCCAATGAGACAGAATAGATATTTCCAGTGATAGGAGACTGATATTCCCAGTGACGCAGAATAAATATTTCCAGTGAGAGAAGACTGATATTCCCAGTGAGACAGAATAGTTAATCCCTGTGAGACAGAATAGATATTCCCAGTGGCAGAAGACTGATATTCCCAGTGAAAGGAGACTGATATTCCAGTGAGATAGAATACATATTCCCAGTGAAAGGAGACTGATATTCCCAGTGAGAGGAGACTGATATTCCCAGTGAGAAAAATAAAATATTCCCAGTGAAAGGAGAATGATATACCCAGTGAAAGGAGACTGCTATTCCAAGTGAGAGGAGACTGATATTCCCAGTGAGAGGAAACTGATATTCCCAGTGAAAGGTGACTGATATTCACAGTGAGACAGAATAGATATTCCTTTGAGCGGATATTGAGATTCCCAGTGAGTGGAGACTGATATTCCCATTGAGACAGAATAGACATTCCCAGTGAGAGCAGACTGATATTCCGTCTGAGACAGAATAGATATTCCCAGTGAGAGGAGACTGATATTCCTAATGAGGCAGAATAGATATTCCCAGTGAGAGGAGACAGATATTCCCAATGAGACAGAATAGATATTTCCAGTGAGAGGAGACTGATATTCCCAGTGAACAGAATAGATATTCCCAGTGAGAGGAGACTGATATTCCCAGTGAGAAGAGACTGATATTCCCAGTGAGAGTAGACTGATATTCCCAATGAGAAAGAATAGATATTCCCAATGAGAGGAGACTTATATTCCCAGTGAGACAGAATAGATATTCACAGTGAAAGTTGAATGATATTCCCCATGAGACAGAATAGATATTCCCAGTGAAAGGAGACTGATATTCCCAGTGAAAGGAGAATGATATTTCCAGTGAGAGGAGACTGCTATTCCCATTGAGACAGTATAGATGTTCCCAGTGAGAGGAGACTGATATTCCCATTGAGAGTAGAATAATATTCCCAGTGAGCCAATATTGATATTCCCAGTGACAGGAGACTGATATTCCTATTGAGGCAGAATAGATATTTCCAGTGAGAGGAGACTGATATTCCCAGTGAGATAGAATAGATATTCCCAGTGTAAGGAGACTGATATTCCCAGTGAAAGGAGACTGATATTCCCAGTGAAAGGAGACTGATATTCCCAGTGAGTGGAGACTGATAATCCCAGTGAAACAGAATAGATATTCCCAGTTAGAGGAGACTGATATTCCCACTGAGACAGAATAGATATTCCCAGTGAGAGGAGACTGATATTCCCAGTGAGACAGAATAGATATTCCCAGTGAGAGGAGACTGATATTCCCACTGAGACAGAATAGATATTTCCAGTGACAGGAGACTGATATTCCCAGTGAGACAGAATAGATATTCCCAGTGATACAGATTAGTTATTACCAGTACAGGAGACTGATATTCCCAGTGAAATGAGCCTGATATTCCCAGTGAGAGGAGACTGCTATTCCCAGTGAGACAGAATAGATATTCCCAGTGATAGGAGACTGATATTCCCAGTGAGACAGAATAGATATTTCCAGTGAGAGGAGACTGATTTTCCAGTGAGACAGAATAGATAATCCCTGTGAGACAGAATAGATATTCCCAGTGGCAGAAGACTGATATTCCCAGTGAAAGGAGACTGATATTCCAGTGAGATAGAATACATATTCCCAGTGAAAGGAGACTGATATTCCCAGTGAGAGGAGACTGATATTCCCAGTGAGACTGAATAGATATTCCCAGAGAGAGGAGACTGATATTCCCAATGAGAGGAGACTAATATTCCCAGTGAGAAAGAAAAGATATTCCCAGTGAAAGGAGAATGATATACCCAGTGAAAGGAGACTGCTATTCCCAGTGAGAGAAGACTGACATTCCCAGTGAGACGAAACTGATATCCCCAGTGAAAGGAGACTGATATTCACAGTGAGACAGAATAGATATTCCTTTGAGAGGATATTGAGATTCCCAGTGAGTGGAGACTGATATTCCCAGTGAGAAAGAATAGATATTCCCAGTGAAAGGAGACTGATATTCCCAATGAGAGGAGACTGCTATTCCTAGTGAGACAGTATAGATGTTCCCAGTGAGAGGAGACTGATATTCCCAGTGAGAGGAGACTAATATTCCCAGTGAGCCAGTATTGATATTCCCAGTGACAGGAGACTGATATTCCTATTGCGGCAGAATAGATATTTCCACTGAGAGGAGACTGATATTCCCAGTGAGATAGAATAGATATTCCCGGTGAGAGGAGACTGATATTCCGAATGAGACAGAATAGATATTCCCAGTGAAAGGAGTCTGATATTCAAAGTGAGAGGAGACTGATATTCCCAGTGAAAGGAGACTGTTATCCAAAGTGAGACAGAATAGATATTCCCAGTGAGAAGAGATTGATATTCACAGTGAGAGGAGACTGATATTCCCAGTGAACTGAATAGATATTCCCAGTGAGAGGAGACTGATATTCCCAGTGAGAAGAGACTGATATTCCCAGTGAGAGTAGACTGATATTCCCAATGAGAAAGAATAGATATTCCCAATGAGAGGAGACTGATATTCCCAGTGAGACAGAATAGATATTCACAGTGAAAGGTGAATGATATTCCCCATGAGACAGTATAGATGTTCCCAGTGGGAGGAGACTGATATTCCCAGTGAGAGTAGAATAATATTCCCAGTGAGCCAGTATTGATATTCCCAGTGACAGGAGACTGATATTCCTATTGAGGCAGAATAGATATTTCCAGTGAGAGGAGACTGATATTCCCAGTGAGATAGAATAGATATTCCCAGTGTAAGGAGACCGATATTCCCAGTGAAAGGAGACTGATATTCCCAGTGAAAGGAGACTGATATTCCCAGTGAGTGGAGACTGATAATCCCAGTGAGACAGAATAGATATTCCCAGTTAGAGGAGACTGATATTCCCACTGAGACAGAATAGATATTCCCAGTGAGAGGAGACTGATATTCCCAGTGAGACAGAATAGATATTCCCAGTGAGAGGAGACTGATATTCCCACTGAGACAGAATAGATATTTCCAGTGACAGGAGACTGATATTCCCAGTGAGACAGAATAGATATTCCCAGTGAGACAGAATAGATATTACCAGTACAGGAGAGTGATATTCCCAGTGAGATAGAATAGATATTCCCAGTGTAAGGAGACTGATATTCCCAGTGAAAGGGGACTGATATTCCAAGTGAGTGGAGACAGATATTCCCAGTGAGACAGAATAGATATTCCCAGTGAGTGGAGACTGATATTCCTTCTGAGACAGAATAGATATTCCCAGTAAGAGGAGACTGATATTCCCAATGAGACAGAATAGATATTCCCGGTGAGAGGAGACAGTTATTCCCAATGAGACAGATTAGATATTCCCAGTGAAAGGAGACTGATATTCCCAGTGAGTGGAGACTGATATTCACAGTGAGAAAAAATAGATATTCCCAGTGAAAGGAGACTGATATTCCTAGTGAAAGGAGACTGATATTCCCAATGAGAGGAGACTGCTATTCCTAGTGAGACAGTATAGATGTTCCCAGTGAGAGGAGACTGATATTCCCAGTGAGACAGAATAGACATTCCCAGTGAGAGCAGACTGATATTCCGTCTGAGACAGAATAGATATTCCCAGTGAGAGGAGACTGATATTCCTAATGAGGCAGAATAGATATTCCCAGTGAGAGGAGACAGATATTCCCAATGAGACAGAATAGATATTTCCAGTGAGAGGAGACTGATATTCCCAGTGAACAGAATAGATATTCCCAGTGAGAGGAGACTGATATTCCCAGTGAGAAGAGACTGATATTCCCAGTGAGAGTAGACTGATATTCCCAATGAGAAAGAATAGATATTCCCAATGAGAGGAGACTGATATTCCCAGTGAGACAGAATAGATATTCACAGTGAAAGTTGAATGATATTCCCCATGAGACAGAATAGATATTCCCAGTGAAAGGAGAATGATATTTCCAGTGAGAGGAGACTGCTATTCCCAGTGAGACAGTATAGATGTTCCCAGTGAGAGGAGACTGATATTCCCAGTGAGAGTAGAATAATACTCCCAGTGAGCCAGTATTGATATTCCCAGTGACAGGAGACTGATATTCCTATTGAGGCAGAATAGATATTTCCAGTGAGAGGAGACTGATATTCCCAGTGAGATAGAATAGATATTCCCGGTGAGAGGAGACTGATATTCCGAATGAGACAGAATAGATATTCCCAGTGAAAGGAGACTGATATTCAAAGTGAGAGGAGACTGATATTCCCAGTGAAAGGAGACTGTTATCCAAAGTGAGACAGAATAGATATTCCCAGTGAGAAGAGATTGATATTCACAGTGAGAGGAGACTGATATTCCCAGTGAACTGAATAGATATTCCCAGTGAGAGGAGACTGATATTCCCAGTGAGAAGAGACTGATATTCCCAGTGAGAGTAGACTGATATTCCCAATGAGAAAGAATAGATATTCCCAATGAGAGGAGACTGATATTCCCAGTGAGACAGAATAGATATTCACAGTGAAAGGTGAAAGATATTCCCCATGAGACAGTATAGATGTTCCCAGTGAGAGGAGACTGTATTTCCCAGTGAGAGTAGAATAATATTCCCAGTGAGCCAGTATTGATATTCCCAGTGACAGGAGACTGATATTCCTATTGAGGCAGAATAGATATTTCCAGTGAGAGGAGACTGATATTCCCAGTGAGATAGAATAGATATTCCCAGTGTAAGGAGACCGATATTCCCAGTGAAAGGAGACTGATATTCCCAGTGAAAGGAGACTGATATTCCCAGTGAGTGGAGACTGATAATCCCAGTGAGACAGAATAGATATTCCCAGTTAGAGGAGACTGATATTCCCAATGAGACAGAATAGATATTCCCAGTGAGTGGAGACTGATATTCCTTCTGAGACAGAATAGGTATTCCCAGTGAGAGGAGACTCATATTCCCAGTGAGACAGAATAGATATTCCCAGTGATAGGAGACTGATATTCCCTGTGACACAGAATAAATATTTCCAGTGAGAGGAGACTGATATTCCCAGTGAGACAGAATAGTTAATCCCTGTGAGACAGAATAGATATTCCCAGTGGCAGAAGACTGATATTCCCAGTGAAAGGAGACTGATATTCCAGTGAGATAGAATACATATTCCCAGTGAAAGGAGACTGATATTCCCAGTGAGAGGAGACTGATATTCCCAGTGAGAAAAAAAAAATATTCCCAGTGAAAGGAGAATGATATACCCAGTGAAAGGAGACTGCTATTCCAAGTGAGAGGAGACTGATATTCCCAATGAGAGGAAACTGATATTCCCAGTGAAAGGAGACTGATATTCACAGTGAGACAGAATAGATATTCCTTTGAGCGGATATTGAGATTCCCAGTGAGTGGAGACTGATATTCCCAGTGAGACAGAATAGACATTCCCAGTGAGAGCAGACTGATATTCCCTCTGAGACAGAATAGATATTCCCAGTGAGAGGAGACTGATATTCCTAATGAGGCAGAATAGATATTCCCAGTGAGAGGAGACAGATATTCCCAATGAGACAGAATAGATATTTCCAGTGAGAGGAGACTGATATTCCCAGTGAACAGAATAGATATTCCCAGTGAGAGGAGACTGATATTCCCAGTGAGAAGAGACTGATATTCCCAGTGAGAGTAGACTGATATTCCCAATGAGAAAGAATAGATATTCCCAATGAGAGGAGACTGATATTCCCAGTGAGACAGAATAGATATTCACAGTGAAAGTTGAATGATATTCCCCATGAGACAGAATAGATATTCCCAGGGAAAGGAGAATGATATTTCCAGTGAGAGGAGACTGCTATTCCCAGTGAGACAGTATAGATGTTCCCAGTGAGAGGAGACTGATATTCCCAGTGAGAGTAGAATAATATTCCCAGTGAGCCAGTATTGATATTCCCAGTGACAGGAGACTGATATTCCTATTGAGGCAGAATAGATATTTCCAGTGAGAGGAGACTGATATTCCCAGTGAGATAGAATAGATATTCCCAGTGTAAGGAGACTGATATTCCCAGTGAAAGGAGACTGATATTCCCAGTGAAAGGAGACTGATATTCCAAGTGAGTGGAGACTGATAATCCCAGTGAGACAGAATAGATATTCCCAGTTAGAGGAGACTGATATTCCCACTGAGACAGAATAGATATTCCCAGTGAGAGGAGACTGATATTCCCAGTGAGACAGAAAATCTATTCCCAGTGAGAGGAGACTGATATTCCCACTGAGACAGAATAGATATTTGCAGTGACAGGAGACTGATATTCCCAGTGAGACAGAATAGATATTCCCAGTGAGACAGAATAGTTATTACCAGTACAGGAGACTGATATTCCCAGTGAAATGAGCCTGATATTCCCAGTGAGAAAGAATAGATATTCCCAGTGAAAGGAGACTGATATTCCCAGTGAGAGGAGACTGATATTCCCAGTGAGAGGAGACTGCTATTCCCAGTGAGACAGAATAGATATTCCCAGTGATAGGAGACTGATATTACCAGTGAGACAGAATAGATATTTCCAGTGAGAGGAGACTGATATTCCCAGTGAGACAGAATAGATAATCCCTGTGAGACAGAATAGATATTCCCAGTGGCAGAAGACTGATATTCCCAGTGAAAGGAGACTGATATTCCAGTGTAATAGAATACATATTCCCAGTGAAAGGAGACTGATATTCCCAGTGAGAGGAGACTGATATTCCCAGTGAGACTGAATAGATATTCCAAAGAGAGGAGACTGATATTCCCAATGAGAGGAGACTAATATTACCAGTGAGAAAGAAAAGATATTCCCAGTGAAAGGAGAATGATAAACCCAGTGAAAGGAGACTGCTATTCCCAGTGAGAGAAGACTGACATTCCCAGTGAGACGAAACTGATATCCCCAGTGAAAGGAGACTGATATTCACAGTGAGACAGAATAGATATTCCTTTGAGAGGATATTGAGATTCCCAGTGAGTGGAGACTGATATTCCCATTTAAAGGAGACTGATATTCCAAGTGAAAGGAGACTGATATTCCCAATGAGAGGAGACTGCTCTTCCTAGTGAGACAGTATAGATGTTCCCATTTAGAGGAGACTGATATTCCCAGTGAGAGGAGACTAATATTCCCAGTTAGCCAGTATTGATATTCCCAGTGACAGAAGACTGATATTCCTATTGAGGCAGAATAGATATTTCCACTGAGAGGAGACTGATATTCCCAGTGAGACAGAATAGATATTCCCAGTGAGAGGAGACTGATATTCCGAATGAGACAGAATAGATATTCCCAGTGAAAGGAGACTGATATTCAAAGTGAGAGGAGACTGATATTCCCAGTGAAAGGAGACTGTTATTCAAAGTGAGACAGAATAGATATTCCCAGTGAGAAGAGATTGATATTCCCAGTGAGAGGAGACTGATATTCCCAGTGAACTGAATAGATATTCCCAGTGAGAGGAGACTGATATTCCCAGTGAGAAGAGACTGATATTCCCAGTGAGAGTAGACTGATATTCCCAATGAGAAAGAATAGATATTCCCAATGAGAGGAGACTGATATTCCCAGTGAGACAGAATAGATATTCAGAGTGAAAGGTGAATGATATTCCCCATGAGACAGAATAGATATTCCCAGTGAAAGGAGACTGATATTCCCAGTGAAAGGAGAACGATATTCCCAGTGAGAGTAGAATAATATTCCCAGTGAGCCAGTATTGATATTCCCAGTGACAGGAGACTGATATTCCTTTTGAGGCAGAAAAGATATTTCCAGTGAGAGGAGACTGATATTCCCAGTGAGATAGAATAGATATTCCCAGTGTAAGGAGACTGATATTCCCAGTGAAAGGAGACTGATATTCCCAGTGAAAGGAGAATGATATTTCCAGTGAGAGGAGACTGCTATTCCCAGTGAGACAGTATAGATGTTCCCGGTGAGAGGAGACTGATATTCCCAGTGAGAGTAGAATAATATTCCCAGTGAGCCAGTATTGATATTCCCAGTGACAGGAGACTGATATTCCTATTGAGGCAGAATACATATTTCCAGTGAGAGGAGACTGATATTCCCAGTGAGATAGAATAGATATTCCCAGTGTAAGGAGACTGATATTCCCAGTGAAAGGAGACTGATATTCCCAGTGAAAGGAGAAAGATATTCCCAGTGAGTGGAGACTGATAATCCCAGTGAGACAGAATAGATATTCCCAGTTAGAGGAGACTGATATTCCCACTGAGACAGAATAGATATTCCCAGTGAGAGGAGACTGATATTCCCAGTGAGACAGAATAGATATTCCCAGTGAGAGGAGACTGATATTCCCACTGAGACAGAATAGATATTTCCAGTGAGAGGAGACTGATATTCCCAGTGAGACAGAATAGATATTCCCAGTGAGACAGAATAGATTTTACCAGTACAGGAGAGTGATATTCCCAGTGAAATGAGCCTGAT
This sequence comes from Carcharodon carcharias, assembly GCF_017639515.1. Classification (NCBI taxonomy): domain Eukaryota; kingdom Metazoa; phylum Chordata; class Chondrichthyes; order Lamniformes; family Lamnidae; genus Carcharodon; species Carcharodon carcharias. The sequence continues at coordinate 2,284,261 of NW_024470654.1, forward strand.
ATTCCCATTGAGATAGAATAGATATTCCCAGTGTAAGGAGACTGATATTCCCAGTGAAAGGAGACTGATATTCCAAGTGAGTGGAGACAGATATTCCCAGTGAGACAGAATAGATATTCCCAGTGAGAGGAGACTGATATTCCTTCTGAGACAGAATAGATATTCCCAGTGAGAGGAGACTGATATTCCCAATGAGACAGAATAGTTATTCCCAGTGAGAGGAGACAGTTATTCCCAATGAGACAGAATAGATATTCCCAGTGAAAGGAGACTGATATTCCCAGTGAGTGGAGACTGATATTCCCAGTGAAAGGAGACTGATATTCAAAGTGAGACAGAATAGATATTCCCAGTGAGAGGAGACTGATATTCCCAGTGGGAGGAGACTGATATTCCCAGTGAGAGGAGACTGCTATTCCCAGTGAGACAGATTAGATATTCCCAGTGATAGGAGACTGATATTCCCAGTGACACAGAATAAATATTTCCAGTGAGAGTAGTCTGATATTCCCAGTGAGACAGAATAGTTAATCCCTTTGAGACAGAATAGATATTCCCAGTGGCAGAGGACTGATATTCCCAGTGAAAGGAGACTGATATTCCAGTGAGATAGAATACATATTCCCAGTGAAAGGAGACTGATATTCCCAGTGAGAGGAGACTGATATTCCCAGTGAGGCTTAATAGATATTCCTAGAGAGAGGAAACTGATATTCCCATGAGAGGAGACTGATAATCCCAGTGAGAAAAAAAAATATTCCCAGTGAAAGGAGAATGATATACCCAGTGAAAGGAGACTGCTATTCCAAGTGAGAGAAGACTGATATTCCCAGTGAGAGGAAACTGATATTCCCACTGAAAGGAGACTGATATTCACAGTGAGACAGAATAGATATTCCTTTGAGAGGATATTGAGATTCCCAGTGAGTGGAGACTGATATTCCCAGTGAGACAGAATAGACATTACCAGTGAGAGCAGACTGATATTCCCTCTGAGACAGAATAGATATTCCCAATGAGAGGAGACTGATATTCCCAATGAGGCAGAATAGATATTCCCAGTGAGAGGAGACAGATATTCCCAATGAGACAGAATAGATATTTCCAGTGATAGGAGACTGATATTCCCAGTGAACAGAATAGATATTCCCAGTGAGAGGAGACTGATATTCCCAGTGAGAAGAGACTGATATTCCCAGTGAGAGTAGACTGATATTCCCAATGAGAAAGAATAGATATTCCCAATGAGAGGAGACTGATATTCCCAGTGAGACAGAATAGATATTCACAGTGAAAGTTGAATGATATTCCCCATGAGACAGAATAGATATTCCCAGTGAAAGGAGACTGATATTCCCAGTGAAAGGAGAATGATATTTCCAGTGAGAGGAGACTGCTATTCCCAGTGAGACAGTATAGATGTTCCAAGTGAGAGGAGACTGATATTCCCAGTGAGAGGAGACTGATATTCCCAGTGAGACAGAATAGATATTCCCAGAGAGAGGAGACTGTTATTCCCAATGAGAGGAGACTGATATTCCCAGTTAGAAAGAAAAGATATTCCCTGGGAAAGGAGAATGATATACCCAGTGAAAGGAAACTGCTATTCCCAGTGAGAGGAGACTGATATTCCCAGTGAGAGGAAACTGATATTCGCAGTGAAAGGAGACTGATATTCACATTGAGACAGAATAGATCTTCGCAGCGAGAGGAGACTGATATTCCGAATTAGACAGAATAGATATTCCCAGTGAAAGGAGACTGATATTCCCACTAAGAGGAGACTGATATTCCCATTGAAAGGAGACTGTTATTCAAAGTGAGACAGAATAGATATTCCCAGTGAGAGGAGATTGATATTCCCAGTGAGAGGAGACTGATATTCCCAGTGAACTGAATAGATATTCCCAGTGAGAGGAGACTGATATTCCCAGTGAGACAGAATAGATATTCCCAGTGAGAGGAGACTGATATTCCGAATGAGACAGAATAGATATTCCCAGTGAAAGGAGACTGATATTCAAAGTGAGAGGAGACTGATATTCCCAGTGAAAGGAGACTGTTATTCAAAGTGAGACAGAATAGATATTCCCAGTGAGAAGAGATTGATATTCCCAGTGAGAGGAGACTGATATTCCCAGTGAACTGAATAGATATTCCCAGTGAGAGGAGACTGATATTCCCAGTGAGAAGAGACTGATATTCCCAGTGAGAGTAGACTGATATTCCCAATGAGAAAGAATAGATATTCCCAATGAGAGGAGACTGATATTCCCACTGAGACAGAATAGATATTCAGAGTGAAAGGTGAATGATATTCCCCATGAGACAGAATAGATATTCCCAGTGAAAGGAGACTGATATTCCCAGTGAAAGGAGAACGATATTCCCAGTGAGAGTAGAATAATATTCCCAGTGAGCCAGTATTGATATTCCCAGTGACAGGAGACTGATATTCCTTTTGAGGCAGAAAAGATATTTCCAGTGAGAGGAGACTGATATTCCCAGTGAGATAGAATAGATATTCCCAGTGTAAGGAGACTGATATTCCCAGTGAAAGGAGACTGATATTCCCAGTGAAAGGAGAATGATATTTCCAGTGAGAGGAGACTGCTATTCCCAGTGAGACAGTATAGATGTTCCCGGTGAGAGGAGACTGATATTCCCAGTGAGAGTAGAATAATATTCCCAGTGAGCCAGTATTGATATTCCCAGTGACAGGAGACTGATATTCCTATTGAGGCAGAATAGATATTTCCAGTGAGAGGAGACTGATATTCCCAGTGAGATAGAATAGATATTCCCAGTGTAAGGAGACTGATATTCCCAGTGAAAGGAGACTGATATTCCCAGTGAAAGGAGAAAGATATTCCCAGTGAGTGGAGACTGATAATCCCAGTGAGACAGAATAGATATTCCCAGTTAGAGGAGACTGATATTCCCACTGAGACAGAATAGATATTCCCAGTGAGAGGAGACTGATATTCCCAGTGAGACAGAATAGATATTCCCAGTGAGAGGAGACTGATATTCCCACTGAGACAGAATAGATATTTCCAGTGAGAGGAGACTGATATTCCCAGTGAGACAGAATAGATATTCCCAGTGAGACAGAATAGATATTACCAGTACAGGAGAGTGATATTCCCAGTGAAATGAGCCTGATATTCCCATTGAGATAGAATAGATATTCCCAGTGTAAGGAGACTGATATTCCCAGTGAAAGGAGACTGATATTCCAAGTGAGTGGAGACAGATATTCCCAGTGAGACAGAATAGATATTCCCAGTGAGAGGAGACTGATATTCCTTCTGAGACAGAATAGATATTCCCAGTGAGAGGAGACTGATATTCCCAATGAGACAGAATAGTTATTCCCAGTGAGAGGAGACAGTTATTCCCAATGAGACAGAATAGATATTCCCAGTGAAAGGAGACTGATATTCCCAGTGAGTGGAGACTGATATTCCCAGTGAAAGGAGACTGATATTCAAAGTGAGACAGAATAGATATTCCCAGTGAGAGGAGACTGATATTCCCAGTGGGAGGAGACTGATATTCCCAGTGAGAGGAGACTGCTATTCCCAGTGAGACAGATTAGATATTCCCAGTGATAGGAGACTGATATTCCCAGTGACACAGAATAAATATTTCCAGTGAGAGGAGTCTGATATTCCCAGTGAGACAGAATAGTTAATCCCTTTGAGACAGAATAGATATTCCCAGTGGCAGAGGACTGATATTCCCAGTGAAAGGAGACTGATATTCCAGTGAGATAGAATACATATTCCCAGTGAAAGGAGACTGATATTCCCAGTGAGAGGAGACTGATATTCCCAGTGAGGCTTAATAGATATTCCTAGAGAGAGGAAACTGATATTCCCATGAGAGGAGACTGATAATCCCAGTGAGAAAAAAAAATATTCCCAGTGAAAGGAGAATGATATACCCAGTGAAAGGAGACTGCTATTCCAAGTGAGAGAAGACTGATATTCCCAGTGAGAGGAAACTGATATTCCCACTGAAAGGAGACTGATATTCACAGTGAGACAGAATAGATATTCCTTTGAGAGGATATTGAGATTCCCAGTGAGTGGAGACTGATATTCCCAGTGAGACAGAATAGACATTACCAGTGAGAGCAGACTGATATTCCCTCTGAGACAGAATAGATATTCCCAATGAGAGGAGACTGATATTCCCAATGAGGCAGAATAGATATTCCCAGTGAGAGGAGACAGATATTCCCAATGAGACAGAATAGATATTTCCAGTGAGAGGAGACTGATATTCCCAGTGAACAGAATAGATATTCCCAGTGAGAGGAGACTGATATTCCCAGTGAGAAGAGACTGATATTCCCAGTGAGAGTAGACTGATATTCCCAATGAGAAAGAATAGATATTCCCAATGAGAGGAGACTGATATTCCCAGTGAGACAGAATAGATATTCACAGTGAAAGTTGAATGATATTCCCCATGAGACAGAATAGATATTCCCAGTGAAAGGAGACTGATATTCCCAGTGAAAGGAGAATGATATTTCCAGTGAGAGGAGACTGCTATTCCCAGTGAGACAGTATAGATGTTCCAAGTGAGAGGAGACTGATATTCCCAGTGAGAGGAGACTGATATTCCCAGTGAGACAGAATAGATATTCCCAGAGAGAGGAGACTGTTATTCCCAATGAGAGGAGACTGATATTCCCAGTTAGAAAGAAAAGATATTCCCTGGGAAAGGAGAATGATATACCCAGTGAAAGGAAACTGCTATTCCCAGTGAGAGGAGACTGATATTCCCAGTGAGAGGAAACTGATATTCGCAGTGAAAGGAGACTGATATTCACATTGAGACAGAATAGATATTCGCAGCGAGAGGAGACTGATATTCCGAATGAGACAGAATAGATATTCCCAGTGAAAGGAGACTGATATTCCCACTAAGAGGAGACTGATATTCCCATTGAAAGGAGACTGTTATTCAAAGTGAGACAGAATAGATATTCCCAGTGAGAGGAGATTGATATTCCCAGTGAGAGGAGACTGATAATCCCAGTGAACAGAATTGATATTCCCAGTGAGAGGAGACTGATCTTCCCAGTGAGAAGCGACTGATATTCACAGTGAGAGTAGACTGATATTCCCAATGAGAAAGAATAGATATTCCCAATGAGAGGAGACTGATATTCCCAGTGAGACAGAATAGTTTTTCCCAGTGAAAGGCGACTGATATTCCCCATGAGACAGAATAGATATTCCCAGTGAAAGGAGACTGATATTCCCAGTGAAAGGAGACTGATATTCCCAATGAGACGAGACTGCTATTCCCAGTGAGACAGTATAGATGTTCCCAGTGAGAGGAGACTTATATTCCCAGTGAGAGGAGATTAATATTCCCAGTGAGCAGTATTGATATTCCCAGTGACAGGAGACTGATATTCCTATTGAGGCAGAATAGATATTTCCACTGAGAGGACACTGATATTCCCAGTGAGTCAGAATAGATATTCCCAGTGAGAGGAGACTGATATTCCGAATGAGACAGAATAGATATTCCCAGTGAAAGGAGACTGATATTCCCAGTGAGAAAAGATTGATATTCCCAGTGAAAGGAGACTGTTATTCAAAGTGAGACAGAAAAGATATTCCCAGTGAGAGGAGACTGATATTCCCAGTGAACAGAATAGATATTCCCAGTGAGAGGAGACTGATATTCCCAGTGAGAAGAGACTGGTATTCCCAGTGAGAGTAGACTGATATTCCCAATGAGAAAGAATAGATATTCCCAATGAGAGGAGACTGATATACCCATTGAGACAGAATAGATATTCCCAGTGAAAGGAGACTGATATTCCCAGTGAAAGAAGACTGATATTCCCAGTGAGAGGAGACTGCTATTCCCAGTGAGACAGTATAGATGTTCCCAGTGAGAGGAGACTGATATTCCCAGTGAGAGGAGACGAATATTCCCAATGAGCCAGTATTGATATTCCCATTGACAGGAGACTGATATTCCTATTGAGGCAGAATAGATATTTCCAGTGAGAAGAGACTCATATTCCCTAAGAGACAGAATAGATATTCCCAGTGACAGGAGTCTGATATTCCCAGTGAAAGGAGACTGATATTCCCAGTGAGTGCAGACTGATATTCCCAGTGAAAAGAGACTGATATTCAAAGTGAGACAGAATAGATATTCCCAGTGAGAGGAGACTGATATTCCCAGTGAGAGGAGACAGATATTCACAGTGAGAGGAGACTGCTATTCCCAGTGAGACAGAATAGATATTCCCAGTGATAGGAGACTGATATTCCCTGTGAGACAGAATAGATATTGCCAGTGGCAGAAGACTGATATTCCCAGTTAAAGGAGACTGATATTCCAGTGAGATAGAATACATATTCCCAGTGAAAGGAGACTGATATTACCGTTGAGAAAGAAAAGATATTCCCAGGGAAAGGAGAATGATATACCCAGTGAAAGGAGACTGCTATTCCCAGTGAGAGGAGACTGATATTCCCAGTGAGAGGAAACTGATATTCCCAGTGAAAGGAGACTGATATTCACAGTGAGACAGAACAGACATTCCCAATGAGAGCAGACTGATATTCCCACTGAGACAGAATAGATTTTCCCAGTGAGAGGAGACTGATATTCCCATTGAGACAGAATAGATATTCCCAATGAGAGGAGACTGATATTCCGAATGAGACAGAATAGATATTCCCAGTGAAAGGAGACTGATATTCCCATTGAAAGGAGACTGTTATTCAAAGTGAGACAGAATAGACATTCCCAGTGAAAGGAGACTGATATTCCCAGTGAAAGAAGAATGATATTCCCAGTGAGAGGAGACTGATATTCCCAGTGAGAGGAGACTAATATTCCCAGTGAGCCAGTATTGATATTCCCAGTGACAGGAGACTGATATTCCTATTGAGGCAGAACAGATATTTCCAGTGAGAGGAGACTGATATTCCCAAAGAGACAGAATAGGTATTCCCAGTGACAGGAGTCTGATATTCCCAGTGAAAGGAGACTGATATTCCCAGTGAGATAGAATAGATATTCCCAGTGTAAGGAGACTGATATTCCCAGTGAAAGGAGACTGATATTCCCAGTGAATGGAGCCTGATATTCCAAGTGAGTGGAGACTGATAATCCCAGTGAGACAGAATAGATATTCCCAGTTAGACGAGACTGATATTCCCACTGAGACAGAATAGATATTCCCAGTGAGAGGAGACTGATATTCCCAGTGAGACAGAATAGATATTCCCTGTGAGACAGAATAGATATTACCAGTACAGAAGAGTGATATTCCCAGTGAAATGAGCCTGATATTCCCAGTGAGATAGAATAGATATTCCCAGTGTAAGGAGACTGATATTCCCAGTGAAAGGAGACCGATATTCCCAGTGAGTGGAGACAGATATTCCCAGTGAGACAGAATAGATATTCCCAGAGAGAGAAGACTGATATTCCTTCTGAGACGGAATAGATATTCCCAGTGAGAGGAGACTGATATTCCCAATGAGACAGAATAGATATTCCCAGTGAGAGGAGACAGTTATTCCCAATGAGACAGAATAGATATTCCCAGTGAGAGGAGACTGATATTCCCAGTGAGAGGAGACTGATATTCCCAGTGAAAGGAGACTGATATTCAAAGTGAGACAGAATAGATATTCCCAGTGAGAGGAGACTGATATTCCCAGTGAGAGGAAACTGATATTCCGAGTGAGAGGAGACTGCTATTCCCAGTGAGACAGAATAGATATTCCCAGTGATAGGAGACGGATATTCCCAGTGAGACAGAATAAATATTTCCAGTAAGAGGAGACTAATATTCCCAGTGAGCCAGTATTGATATTCCCAGTGAAAGGAGACTGATATTCCCAGTGAAAGGAGAATGATATTTCCAGTGAGAGGAGACTGCTATTCCCAGTGAGACAGTATAGATGTTCCCAGTGAGAGGAGACTGATATTCCCAGTGAGAGTAGAATAATATTTCCATTGAGCCAGTATTGATATTCCCAGTGACAGAAGACTGATATTCCTGTTGAGAAAGAATAGATATTTCCAGTGAGAGGAGACTGATATTCCCAGTGAGAGGAGACGAATATTCCCAATGAGCCAGTATTGATATTTCCAGTGAGAGGAGACTGATATTCCCAGTGAGAGGAGACGAATATTCCCAGTGAGCCAGTATTGATATTCCCAGTGAAAGGAGACTGATATTCCCAGTGAAAGGAGAATGATATTTCCAGTGAGAAGAGACTCATATTCCCTAAGAGACAGAATAGATATTCCCAGTGACAGGAGTCTGATATTCCCAGTGAAAGGAGACTGATATTCCCAGTGAGTGCAGACTGATATTCCCAGTGAAAAGAGACTGATATTCAAAGTGAGACAGAATAGATATTCCCAGTGAGAGGAGACTGATATTCCCAGTGAGAGGAGACAGATATTCACAGTGAGAGGAGACTGCTATTCCCAGTGAGACAGAATAGATATTCCCAGTGATAGGAGACTGATATTCCCTGTGAGACAGAATAGATATTGCCAGTGGCAGAAGACTGAAATTCCCAGTGAAAGGAGACTGATAATCCAATGAGATAGAATACATATTCCCAGTGAAAGGAGACTGATATTCCCATTGAGAAAGAAAAGATATTCCCAGGGAAAGGAGAATGATATACCCAGTGAAAGGAGGCTGCTATTCCAAGTGAAAGGAGACTGATATTCCCATTGAAAGGAGACTGTTATTCAAAGTGAGACAGAATAGACATTCCCAGTGAAAGGAGACTGATATTCCCAGTGAAAGAAGAATGATATTCCCAGTGAGAGGAGACTGTTATTCCCAGTGAGAGGAGACTAATATTCCAAGTGAGCCAGTATTGATATTCCCAGTGACAGGAGACTGATATTCCTATTGAGGCAGAACAGATATTTCCAGTGAGAGGAGACTGATATTCCCAAAGAGACAGAATAGGTATTCCCAGTGACAGGAGTCTGATATTCCCAGTGAAAGGAGACTGATATTCCCAGTGAGATAGAATAGATATTCCCAGTGTAAGGAGACTGATATTCCCAGTGAAAGGAGACTGATATTCCCAGTGAATGGAGCCTGATATTCCAAGTGAGTGGAGACTGATAATCCCAGTGAGACAGAATAGATATTCCCAGTTAGACGAGACTGATATTCCCACTGAGACAGAATAGATATTCCCAGTGAGAGGAGACTGATATTCCCAGTGAGACAGAATAGATATTCCCAGTGATAGGAGACGGATATTCCCAGTGAGACAGAATAAATATTTCCAGTAAGAGGAGACTAATATTCCCAGTGAGCCAGTATTGATATTCCCAGTGAAAGGAGACTGATATTCCCAGTGAGATAGAACAGATATTCCCAGTGTAAGGAGACTGATATTCCCAGTGAAAGGAGACCGATATTCCCAGTGAGTGGGGACAGATATTCCCAGTGAGTCAGAATAGATATTCCCAGAGAAAGAAGACTGATATTCCTTCTGAGACGGAATAGATATTCCCAGTGAGAGGAGACTGATATTCCCAATGAGACAGAATAGATATTCCCAGTGAGAGGAGACAGTTATTCCCAATGAGACAGAATAGATATTTCCAGTGAAAGGAGACTGATATTCCCAGTGAGTGGAGACTGATATTCCCAGTGAAAGGAGACTGATATTCAAAGTGAGACAGAATAGATATTCCCAGTGAGAGGAGACTGATATTCCCAGTGAGAGGAAACTGATATTCCGAGTGAGAGGAGACTGCTATTCCCAGTGAGACAGAATACATATTCCCAGTGATAGGAGACGGATATTCCCAGTGAGACAGAATAAATATTTCCAGTAAGAGGAGACTAATATTCCCAGTGAGCCAGTATTGATATTCCCAGTGAAAGGAGACTGATATTCCCAGTGAAAGGAGAATGATATTTCCAGTGAGAGGAGACTGCTATTCCCAGTGAGACAGTATAGATGTTCCCAGTGAGAGGAGACTGATATTCCCAGTGAGAGTAGAATAATATTTCCATTGAGCCAGTATTGATATTCCCAGTGACAGGAGACTGATATTCCTGTTGAGAAAGAATAGATATTTCCAGTGAGAGGAGACTGATATTCCCAGTGAGAGGAGATGAATATTCCCAATGAGCCAGTATTGATATTCCCAGTGACAGGAGACTGATATTCCTATTGAGGCAGAATAGATATTTCCAGTGAGAAGAGACTCATATTCCCTAAGAGACAGAATAGATATTCCCAGTGACAGGAGTCTGATATTCCCAGTGAAAGGAGACTGATATTCCCAGTGAGTGCAGACTGATATTCACAGTGAAAAGAGACTGATATTCAAAGTGAGACAGAATAGATATTCCCAGTGAGAGGAGACTGATATTCCCAGTGAGAGGAGACAGATATTCACAGTGAGAGGAGACTGCTATACCCAGTGAGACAGAATAGATATTCCCAGTGATAGGAGACTGATATTCCCTGTGAGACAGAATAGATATTGCCAGTGGCAGAAGACTGATATTCCCAGTGAAAGGAGACTGATATTCCAGTGAGATAGAATACATATTCCCAGTGAAAGGAGACTGATATTCCCATTGAGAAAGAAAAGATATTCCCAGGGAAAGGAGAATGATATACCCAGTGAAAGGAGACTGCTATTCCCAGTGAGAGGAGACTGATATTCCCAGTGAGAGGAAACTGATATTCCCAGTGAAAGGAGACTGATATTCACAGTGAGACAGAACAGACATTCCCAATGAGAGCAGACTGATATTCCCACTGAGACAGAATAGATTTTCCCAGTGAGAGGAGACTGATATTCCCAAAGAGACAGAATAGATATTCCCAATGAGAGGAGACTGATATTCCGAATGAGACAGAATAGATATTCCCAGTGAAAGGAGACTGATATTCCCATTGAAAGGAGACTGTTATTCAAAGTGAGAGAGAATAGATATTCCCAGTGAAAGGAGACTGATATTCCCAGTGAAAGAAGAATGATATTCCCAGTGAGAGGAGACTGATATTCCCAGTGAGAGGAGACTAATATTCCCAGTGAGCCAGTATTGATATTCCCAGTGACAGGAGACTGATATTCCTATTGAGGCAGAATAGATATTTCCAGTGAGAGGAGACTGATATTCCCAAAGAGACAGAATAGATATTCCCAGTGACAGGAGTCTGATATTCCCAGTGAAAGGAGACTGATATTCCCAGTGAGATAGAATAGATATTCCCAGTGTAAGGAGACTGATATTCCCAGTGAAAGGAGACTGATATTCCCAGTGAATGGAGCCTGATATTCCAAGTGAGTGGAGACTGATAATCCCAGTGAGACAGAATAGATATTCCCAGTTAGACGAGACTGATATTCCCACTGAGACAGAATAGATATTCCCAGTGAGAAGAGACTGATATTCCCAGTGAGACAGAATAGATATTCCCTGTGAGACAGAATAGATATTACCAGTACAGAAGAGTGATATTCCCAGTGAAATGAGCCTGATATTCCCAGTGAGATAGAATAGATATTCCCAGTGTAAGGAGACTGATATTCCCAGTGAAAGGAGACCGATATTCCCAGTGAGTGAAGACAGATATTCCCAGTGAGACAGAATAGATATTCCCAGAGAGAGAAGACTGATATTCCTTCTGAGACGGAATAGATATTCCCAGTGAGAGGAGACTGATATTCCCAATGAGACAGAATAGATATTCCCAGTGAGAGGAGACAGTTATTCACAATGAGACAGAATAGATATTCCCAGTGAAAGGAGACTGATATTCCCAGTGAGTGGAGACTGCTATGCCCAGTGAAAGGAGACTGATATTCAAATTGAGACAGAATAGATATTCCCAGTGAGAGGAGACTGATATTCCCAGTGAGAGGAAACTGATATTCCGAGTGAGAGGAGACTGCTATTCCCAGTGAGACAGAATAGATATTCCCAGTGATAGGAGACGGATATTCCCAGTGAGACAGAATAAATATTTCCAGTAAGAGGAGACTAATATTCCCAGTGAGCCAGTATTGATATTCCCAGTGAAAGGAGACTGATATTCCCAGTGAAAGGAGAATGATATTTCCAGTGAGAGGAGGCTGCTATTCCCAGTGAGAGTAGAATAATATTCCCAGTGAGCCAGTATTGATATTCCCAGTGACAGGAGACTGATATTCCTGTTGAGAAAGAATAGATATTTCCAGTGAGAGGAGACTGATTTTCCCAGTGAGATAGAATAGATATTCCCAGTGTAACGAGACTGATATTCCCAGTGAAAGGAGACTGATATTCCCAGTGAAAGGAGACTGATATTCCCAGTGAGTGGAGACTGATAAGCCCAGTGAGACAGAATAGATATTCCCAGTGAGAGGAGACTGATATTCCCAGTGAGACAGAATAGATATTCCCAGTGAGAGGAGACTGATATTCCCACTGAGACAGAATAGATATTTCCAGTGAGAGGAGACTGATATTCCCAGTGAGACAGAATAGATATTCCCAGTGAGACAGAATGGATATTACCAGTACAGGAGAGTTTTATTCCCAGTGAAATGAGCCTGATATTCCCAGTGAGATAGAATAGATATTCCCAGTGTAAGGAGACTTATATTCCCAGTGAAAGGAGACTGATATTCCCAGTGAGTGGAGACAGATATTCCCAGTGAGACAGAATAGATATTCCCAGTGAGAGGAGACTGATATTCCCAATGAGACAGAATAGATATTTCCAGTGAAAGGAGACTGATATTCCCAGTGAGACAGAATAGATATTCCCAGTGAGACAGAATAGATATTACCAGTACAGGAGAGTGATATTCCCAGTGAAATGAGCCTGATATTCCCAGTGAGATAGAATGGATATTCTCAGTGTAAGGAGACTAATATTCCCAGTGAAAGGAGACTGATATTCCCAGTGAGTGGAGAAAGATATACCCAGTGAGACAGAATAGATATTCCCAGTGAGAGGAGACTGATATTCCTTCTGAGACAGAATAGATATTCCCAGTGCGAGGAGACTAATATTCCCAGTGAGCCAGTATTGATATTCCCAGTGACAGAAGACTGATATTCCTATTGAGGCAGAATAGATATTTCCACTGAGAGGAGACTGATATTCCCAGTGAGACAGAATAGATATTCCCAGTGAGAGGAGACTGATATTCCGAATGAGACAGAATAGATATTCCCAGTGAAAGGAGACTGATATTCAAAGTGAGAGGAGACTGATATTCCCAGTGAAAGGAGACTGTTATTCAAAGTGAGACAGAATTGATATTCCCAGTGAGAGTAGACTGATATTCCCAATGAGAAAGAATAGATATTCCCAATGAGAGGAGACTGATGTTCCCAGTGAGACAGAATAGATATTCCCAGTGAAAGGTGACTGATATTCCCCATGAGACAGAATAGATATTCCCAGTGAAAGGAGACTGATATTCCCAGTGAAAGAAGAATGATATTCCCAGTGAGAGGAGACTGATATTCCCAGTGAGCCAGTATTGATATTCCCAGTGACAGGAGACTGATATTCCTATTGAGGCAGAATAGATATTTCCAGTGACAGGAGTCTGATATTCCCAGTGAAAGGAGACTGATATTCCCAGTGAGATAGAATAGATATTCCCAGTGTAAGGAGACTGATATTCCCAGTGAAAGGAGACTGATATTCCCAGTGAATGGAGCCTGATATTCCAAGTGAGTGGAGACTGATAATCCCAGTGAGACAGAATAGATATTCCCAGTTAGACGAGACTGATATTCCCACTGAGACAGAATAGATATTCCCAGTGAGAAGAGACTGATATTCCCAGTGAGACAGAATAGATATTCCCTGTGAGACAGAATAGATATTACCAGTACAGAAGAGTGATATTCCCAGTGAAATGAGCCTGATATTCCCAGTGAGATAGAATAGATATTCCCAGTGTAAGGAGACTGATATTCCCAGTGAAAGGAGGCCGATATTCCCAGTGAGTGGAGACAGATATTCCCAGTGAGACAGAATAGATATTCCCAGAGAGAGAAGACTGATATTCCTTCTGAGACGGAATAGATATTCCCAGTGAGAGGAGACTGATATTCCCAATGAGACAGAATAGATATTCCCAGTGAGAGGAGACAGTTATTCCCAATGAGACAGAATAGATATTCCCAGTGAAAGGAGACTGATATTCCCAGTGAGTGGAGACTGCTATGCCCAGTGAAAGGAGACTGATATTCAAAGTGAGACAGAATAGATATTCCCAGTGAGAGGAGACTGATATTCCCAGTGAGAGGAAACTGATATTCCGAGTGAGAGGAGACTGCTATTCCCAGTGAGACAGAATAGATATTCCCAGTGATAGGAGACGGATATTCCCAGTGAGACAGAATAAATATTTCCAGTAAGAGGAGACTAATATTCCCAGTGATCCAGTATTGATATTCCCAGTGAAAGGAGACTGATATTCCCAGTGAAAGGAGAATGATATTTCCAGTGAGAGGAGACTGCTATTCCCAGTGAGACAGTATAGATGTTCCCAGTGAGAGGAGACTGATATTCACAGTGAGAGTAGAATAATATTCCCAGTGAGCCAGTATTGATATTCCCAGTGACAGGAGACTGATATTCCTGTTGAGAAAGAATAGATATTTCCAGTGAGAGGAGACTGATTTTCCCAGTGAGATAGAATAGATATTCCCAGTGTAAGGAGACTGTTATTCCCAGTGAAAGGAGACTGATATTCCCAGTGAAAGGAGACTGATATTCCCAGTGAGTGGAGACTGATAATCCCAGTGAGACAGAATAGATATTCCCAGTGAGATGAGACTGATATTCCCAGTGAGACAGAATAGATTTTCCCAGTGAGAGGAGACTGATATTCCCACTGAGACAGAATAGATATTTCCAGTGAGAGGAGACTGATTTTCCCAGTGAGATAGAATAGATATTCCCAGTGTAAGGAGATTGATATTCCCAGTGAAAGGAGACTGATATTCCCAGTGAAAGGAGACTGATATTCTCAGTGAGTGGAGACTGATAATCCCAGTGAGACAGAATAGATATTCCCAGTGAGAGGAGATTGATATTCCCACTGAGACAGAATAGATATTTCCAGTGAGAGGAGACTGATATTCCCAGTGAGACAGAATAGATATTCCCAGTGAGACAGAATGGATATTACCAGTACAGGAGAGTGATATTCCCAGTGAAATGAGCCTGATATTCCCAGTGAGATAGAATAGATATTCCCAGTGTAAGGAGACTTATATTCCCAGTGAAAGGAGACTGATATTCCCAGTGAGTGGAGACAGATATTCCCAGTGAGACAGAATAGATATTCCCAGTGAGAGGAGACTGATATTCCCAATGAGACAGAATAGATATTTCCAGAGAAAGGAGACTGATATTCCCAGTGAGACAGAATAGATATTCCCAGTGAGACAGAATAGATATTACCAGTACAGGAGAGTGATATTCCCAGTGAAATGAGCCTGATATTCCCAGTGAGATAGAATGGATATTCTCAGTGTAAGGAGACTAATATTCCCAGTGAAAGGAGACTGATATTCCCAGTGAGTGGAGAAAGATATACCCAGTGAGACAGAATAGATATTCCCAGTGAGAGGAGACTGATATTCCTTCTGAGACAGAATAGATATTCCCAGTGCGAGGAGACTGATATTCCCCGTGAGACAGAATAGATATTCCCAGTGAGAGGAGACTGATATTCCGAAAGAGACAGAATAGATATTCCCAGTGAAAGGAGACTGATATTCAAAGTGATAGGAGACTGATATTCCCAGTGAAAGGAGACTGTTATTCAAAGTGAGACAGAATTGATATTCCCAGTGAGAGTAGACTGATATTCCCAATGAGAAAGAATAGATATTCCCAATGAGAGGAGACTGATATTCCCAGTGAGACAGAATAGATATTCCCAGTGAATGGCGACTGATATTCCCCATGAGACAGAATAGATATTCCCAGTGAAAGGAGACTGATATTCCCAGTGAAAGGAGACTGATATTCCCAGTGAGAGGAGACTGCTATTCCCAGTGAGACAGTATAGATGTTCCCAGTGATAGGAGACTGATATTCCCAGAGAGAGGAGAATAATATTCCCAGTGAGCCAGTATTGATATTCCCAATGACAGGAGACTGATATTCCTATTGAGGCAGAATAGATATTTCCAGTGAGAGGAGGCTGATATTCCCAGTGAGACAGTATAGATATTCCTAGTGACAGGAGTCTGATATTCCCAGTGTAAGGAGACTGATACTCCCAGTGAGAGTAGACTGATATTCCCAGTTTTACAGAATAGATATTCCCAGTGGGAGGAGACTGATATTCCCAGTGAGACAGAATAGATATTCCCAGTGAGAGGAGACTGATATTCCCACTGAGACAGAATAGATATTTCCAGTGAAAGGAGACTGATATTCCCAGTGAGACAGAATAGATATTCCCAGTGAGACAGAATAGATATTACCAGTACAGGAGAGTGATATTCCCAGTGAAATGAGCCTGATATTCCCAGTGAGATAGAATGGATATTCCCAGTGTAAGGAGACTGATATTCCCAGTGAAAGGAGACTGATATTCCCAGTGAGTGGAGAAAGATATTCCCAGTGAGACAGAATAGATATTCCCAGTGAGAGGAGACTGATATTCCTTCTGAGACAGAATAGATATTCCCAGTGAGAGGAGACTGATATTCCCAATGAGACAGAATAGATAGTCCCAGTGAGCGGAGACAGTTATTCCCAATGAGACAGAATATTTATATCCAGTGATAGGAGATTGATATTCCCAGTGAGACTGAATAGATATTCCCAGTGAGAGGAGACTGATATTCCCAGTGAGAGGAGACTGATATTCCCAGTGAGAGGAAACTGCTATTCCCAGTGAGACAGAATAGATAATACCAGTGATAGGAGACTGATATTCCCATTGAGACAGAACAGATATTTCCAGTGAGAGGAGACTGATATTCCCAGTGAAAGGAGACTGATATTCCAGTGAGATAGAATACATATTCCCAGTGAAAGGAGACTGATATTCCCATTGAGAGGAGACTGATATTCCCAGTGAGACAGAATAGATAATCCCTGTGAGACAGAATAGATATTCCCAGTGGCAGAAGACTGATATTCCCAGTGAAAGGAGACTGATATTCCAGTGAGATAGAATACATATTCCCAGTGAAAGGAGACTGATATTCCCAGTGAGAGGAGACTGATATTCCCAGTGAGACTGAATAGATATTCCCAGAGAGAGGAGACTGATATTCCCAATGAGAGGAGACTAATATTCCCAGTGAGAAAGAAAAGATATTCCCAGTGAAAGGAGAATGATATACCCAGTGAAAGGAGACTGCTATTCCCAGTGAGAGAAGACTGACATTCCCAGTGAGACGAAACTGATATCCCCAGTGAAAGGAGACTGATATTCACAGTGAGACAGAATAGATATTCCTTTGAGAGGATATTGAGATTCCCAGTGAGTGGAGACTGATATTCCCAGTGAGAAAGAATAGATATTCCCATTGAAAAGAGACTGATATTCCCAGTGAAAGGAGACTGATATTCCCAATGAGAGGAGACTGCTATTCCTAGTGAGAAAGTATAGATGTTCCCAAGGAGAGGAGACTGATATTCCCAGTGAGAGGTGACTAATATTCCCAGTCAGCCAGTATTGATATTCCCAGTGACAGGAGACTGATATTCCTATTGAGGCAGAATAAATATTTCCACTGAGAGGAGACTGATATTCCCAGTGAGACAGAATAGATATTCCCAGTGAGAGGAGACTGATATTCCGAATGAGACAGAATAGATATTCCCAGTGAAAGGAGACTGATATTCAAAGTGAGAGGAGACTGATATTCCCAGTGTAAGGAGACTGTTATTCCCAGTGAACTGAATAGATATTCCCAGTGAGAGGAGACTGATATTCCCAGTGAACTGAATAGATATTCCCAGTGAGAGGAGACTGATATTCCCAGTGAGAAGAGACTGATATTCCCAGTGAGAGTAGACTGATATTCCCAATGAGAAAGAATAGATATTCCCAATGAGAGGAGACTGATATTCCCAGTGAGACAGAATAGATATTCACAGTGAAAGGTGAATGATATTCCCCATGAGACAGAATAGATATTCCCAATGAAAGGAGACTGATATTCCCAGTGAAAGGAGAACGATATTTCCAGTGAGATGAGACTGCTATTCCCAGTGAGACAGTATAGATGTTCCAAGTGAGAGGAGATTGATATTCCCAGTGAGAGTAGAAATATATTCCCAGTGAGCCAGTATTGATATTCCCAGTGACAGGAGACTGATATTCCTTTTGAGGCAGAAAAGATATTTCCAGTGAGAGGAGACTGATATTCCCAGTGAGATAGAATAGATATTCCCAGTGTAAGGAGACTGATATTCCCAGTGAAAGGAGACTGATATTCCCAGTGAAAGGAGAATGATATTTCCAGTGAGAGGAGACTGCTATTCCCAGTGAGACAGTATAGATGTTCCCAGTGAGAGGAGACTGATATTCCCAGTGAGAGTAGAATAATATTCCCAGTGAGCCAGTATTGATATTCCCAGTGACAGGAGACTGATATTCCTGTTGAGAAAGAATAGATATTTCCAGTGAGAGGAGACTGATTTTCCCAGTGAGATAGAATAGATATTCCCAGTGTAAGGAGACTGATATTCCCAGTGAAAGGAGACTGATATTCCCAGTGAAAGGTGACTGATATTCCCAGTGAGTGGAGACTGATAATCCCAGTGGGACAGAATAGATATTCCCAGTGAGAGGAGACTGATATTCCCAGTGAGACAGAATAGATATTCCCAGTGAGAGGAGACTGATATTCCCACTGAGACAGAATAGATATTTCCAGTGAGAGGAGACTGATATTCCCAGTGAGACAGAATAGATATTCCCAGTGAGACTGAATGGATATTACCAGTACAGGAGAGTGATATTCCCAGTGAAATGAGCCTGATATTCCCAGTGAGATAGAATAGATATTCCCAGTGTAAGGAGACTTATATTCCCAGTGAAAGGAGACTGATATTCCCAGTGAGTGGAGACAGATAGTCCCAGTGAGACAGAATAGATATTCCCAGTGAGAGGAGACTGATATTCCCAATGAGACAGAATAGATATTTCCAGTGAAAGGAGACTGATATTCCCAGTGAGACAGAATAGATATTCCCAGTGAGACAGAATAGATATTACCAGTACAGGAGAGAGATATTCCCAGTGAAATGAGCCTGATATTCCCAGTGAGATAGAATGGATATTCTCAGTGTAAGGAGACTAATATTCCCAGTGAAAGGAGACTGATATTCCCAGTGAGTGGAGAAAGATATACCCTCTGGGACAGAATAGATATTCCCAGTGAGAGGAGACTGATATTCCTTCTGAGACAGAATAGATATTCCCAGTGAGAGGAGACTGATATTCCCAGAGAGACAGAATAGATATTCCCAGAGAGACAGAATATATAATCCCTGTGAGACAGAATAGATATTCCCAGTGAGAGGAGACTGATATTCCGAATGAGACAGAATAGATATTCCCAGTGAAAGGAGACTGATATTCAAAGTGAGAGGAGACTGATATTCCCAGTGAAAGGAGACTGTTATTCAAAGTGAGACAGAATAGATATTCCCAGTGAGAAGAGATTGATATTCCCAGTGAGAGGAGACTGATATTCCCAGTGAACTGAATAGATATTCCCAGTGAGAGGAGACTGATATTCCCAGTGAGAAGAGACTGATATTCCCAGTGAGAGTAGACTGATATTCCCAATGAGAAAGAATAGATATTCCCAATGAGAGGAGACTGATAATCCCAGTGAGACAGAATAGATATTCGCAGTGAAAGGTGAATGATATTCCCCATGAGACAGAATAGATATTCCCAGTGAAAGGAGACTGATATTCCCAGTGAAAGGAGAACGATATTTCCAGTGAGAGGAGACTGCTATTCCCAGTGAGACAGTATAGATGTTCCAAGTGAGAGGAGATTGATATTCCCAGTGAGAGTAGAATAATATTCCCAGTGAGCCAGTATTGATATTCCCAGTGACAGGAGACTGATATTCCTTTTGAGGCAGAAAAGATATTTCCAGTGAGAGGAGACTGATATTCCCAGTGAGATAGAATAGATATTCCCAGTGTAAGGAGACTGATATTCCCAGTGAAAGGAGACTGATATTCCCAGTGAAAGGAGAATGATATTTCCAGTGAGAGGAGACTGCTATTCCCAGTGAGACAGTATAGATGTTCCCAGTGAGAGGAGCCTGATATTCCCAGTGAGAGTAGAATAATATTCCCAGTGAGCCAGTATTGATATTCCCAGTGACAGGAGACTGATATTCCTATTGAGGCAGAAAAGATATTTCCAGTGAGACAGAATAGATATTACCAGTACAGGAGAGTGATATTCCCAGTGAAATGAACCTGATATTCCCAGTGAGATAGAATAGATATTCCCAGTGTAAGGAGACTGATATTCCCAGTGAAAGGAGACTGATATTCCCAGTGAAAGGAGACTGATATTCCCAGTGAGTGGAGACTGATAATCCCAGTGAGACAGAATAGATATTCCCAGTGAGAGGAGACTGATATTCCCAGTGAGACAGAATAGATATTCCCAGTGAGAGGAGACTGATATTCCCAGTTTTACAGAATAGATATTTCCAGTGAGAGGAGACTGATATTCCCAGTGAGACAGAATAGATATTCCCAGTGAGACAGAATAGATATTACCAGTACAGGAGAGTGATATTCCCAGTGAAATGAACCTGATATTCACAGTGAGATAGAATTGATATTCCCAGTGTAAGGAGACTTATATTTCCAGTGAAAGGAGACTGATATTCCCAGTGAGTGGACACAGATATTCCCAGTGAGACAGAATAGATATTCCCTGTGAGAGGAGACTGATATTCCCAATGAGACAGAATAGATATTTCCAGTGAAAGGAGACTGATATTCCCAGGGAGACAGAATAGATATTCCCAGTGAGACAGAATACATATTACCAGTACAGGAGAGTGATATTCCCAGTGAAATGAGCCTGATATTCCCAGTGAGATAGAATGGATATTCCCAGTGTAAGGAGACTAATATTCCCAGTGAAAGGAGACTGATATTCCCAGTGAGTGGAGAAAGATATACCCAGTGAGACAGAATAGATATTCCCAGTGAGAGGAGACTGATATTCCTTCTGAGACAGAATAGATATTCTCAGTGAGAAGAGACTGATATTCCCAATGAGACAGAATAGATAGTCCCAGTGAGCGGAGACAGTTATTCCCAATGAGACAGAATAGATATA
This sequence comes from Carcharodon carcharias, assembly GCF_017639515.1. Classification (NCBI taxonomy): domain Eukaryota; kingdom Metazoa; phylum Chordata; class Chondrichthyes; order Lamniformes; family Lamnidae; genus Carcharodon; species Carcharodon carcharias. The sequence continues at coordinate 2,305,639 of NW_024470654.1, forward strand.
TCCAGTGAAAGGAGACTGATATTCCCAGTGAGAAAGAATAGATATTCCCAGTGAGAGGAGACTGATATTCCCAGTGAGAGGAGACTGATATTCCCAGTGAGAGGAGACTGCTATTCCCAGTGAGACAGAATAGATATTCCCAGTGATAGGAGACTGATATTCCCAGTGAGACAGAATAGATATTTCCAGTGAGAGGAGACTGATATTCCCAGTGAGACAGAATAGATAATCCCTGTGAGACAGAATAGATATTCCCAGTGGCAGAAGACTGATATTCCCAGTGAAAGGAGACTGATATTCCAGTGAGATAGAATACATATTCCCAGTGAAAGTAGACTGATATTCCCAGTGAGAGGAGACTGATATTCCCAGTGAGACAGAATAGATATTCCCAGAGAGAGGAGACTGATATTCCCAATGAGAGAAGACTAATATTCCCAGTGAGAAAGAAAAGATATTCCCAGTGAAAGGAGAATGATATACCCAGTGAAAGGAGACGGCTATTCCCAGTGAAAGAAGACTGACATTCCCAGTGAGACGAAACTGATATCCCCAGTGAAAGGAGACTGATATTCACAGTGAGACAGAATAGATATTCCTTTGAGAGGATATTGAGATTCCCAGTGAGTGGAGACTGATATTCCCAGTGAGTAAGAATAGATATTCCCAGTGAAAGGAGACTGATATTCCCAGTGATAGGGGACTGATATTCCCAATGAGAGGAGACTGCTATTCCTAGTGAGACAGTATAGATGTTCCCAGTGAGAGGAGACTGATATTCCCAGTGAGAGGAGACTAATATTCCCAGTGAGCCAGTATTGATATTCGCAGTGACAGGAGACTGATATTCCTATTGAGGCAGAATAGATATTTCCACTGAGAGGAGACTGATATTCCCAGTGAGACAGAATAGATATTCCCAGTGAGAGGAGACTGATATTCCGAATGAGACAGAATAGATATTCCCAGTGAGAGGAGACTGATATTCCCAGTGAGAAGAGACTGATATTCCCAGTGAGAGTAGACTGATATTCCCAGTGAGAAAGAATAGATATTCCCAATGAGAGGAGACTGATATTCCCATTGAGACAGAATAGATATTCACAGTGAAAGGTGAATGATATTCCCCATGAGACAGAATAGATATTCCCAGTGAAAGGAGACTGATATTCCCAGTGAAAGCAGAACGATATTTCCAGTGAGAGGAGACTGCTATTCCCAGTGAGACAGTATAGATGTTCCAAGTGAGAGGAGACTGATATTCCCAGTGAGAGTAGAATAATATTCCCAGTGAGCCAGTATTGATATTCCCAGTGACAGGAGACTGATATTCCTATTGAGGCAGAATAGATATTTCCAGTGAGAGGAGACTGATATTCCCAGTGAGATAGAATAGATATTCCCAGTGTAAGGAGACCGATATTCCCAGTGAAAGGAGACTGATATTCCCAGTGAAAGGAAACTGATATTCCCAGTGAGTGGAGACTGATAATCCCAGTGAGACAGAATAGATATTCCCAGTTAGAGGAGACTGATATTCCCACTGAGACAGAATAGATATTCCCAGTGAGAGGAGACTGATATTCCCAGTGAGACAGAATAGATATTCCCAGTGAGAGGAGACTGATATTCCCACTGAGACAGAATAGATATTTCCAGTGAGAGGAGACTGATATTCCCAGTGAGACAGAATAGATATTCCCAGTGAGACAGAATAGATATTACCAGTACAGGAGAGTGATATTCCCAGTGAAATGAGCCTGATATTCCCAGTGAGATAGAATAGATATTCCCAGTGTAAGGAGACTGATATTCCCAGTGAAAGGAGACTGATATTCCCAGTGAAAGGAGACTGATATTCCCAGTGAGTGGAGACTGATAATCCCAGTGAGACAGAATAGATATTCCCAGTTAGAGGAGACTGATATTCCCAGTGAGTGGAGACTGATAATCCCAGTGAGACAGAATAGATATTCCAAGTGAGAGGAGACTGATATTCCCAGTGAGACAGAATAGATATTCCCAGTGAGAGGAGACTGATATTCCCACTGAGACAGAATAGATATTTCCAGTGAGTGGAGACTGATATTCCCAGTGAGAAGAGACTGATATTCCCAGTGAGAGTAGACTGATATTCCCAATGAGAAAGAATAGATATTCCCAATGAGAGGAGACTGATATTCCCATTGAGACAGAATAGATATTCACAGTGAAAGGTGAATGATATTCCCCATGAGACAGAATAGATATTCCCAGTGAAAGGAGACTGATATTCCCAGTGAAAGCAGAACGATATTTCCAGTGAGAGGAGACTGCTATTCCCAGTGAGACAGTATAGATGTTCCAAGTGAGAGGAGACTGATATTCCCAGTGAGAGTAGAATAATATTCCCAGTGAGCCAGTATTGATATTCCCAGTGACAGGAGACTGATATTCCTATTGAGGCAGAATAGATATTTCCAGTGAGAGGAGACTGATATTCCCAGTGAGATAGAATAGATATTCCCAGTGTAAGGAGACCGATATTCCCAGTGAAAGGAGACTGATATTCCCAGTGAAAGGAAACTGATATTCCCAGTGAGTGGAGACTGATAATCCCAGTGAGACAGAATAGATATTCCCAGTTAGAGGAGACTGATATTCCCACTGAGACAGAATAGATATTCCCAGTGAGAGGAGACTGATATTCCCAGTGAGACAGAATAGATATTCCCAATGAGAGGAGACTGATATTCCCACTGAGACAGAATAGATATTTCCAGTGAGAGGAGACTGATATTCCCAGTGAGACAGAATAGATATTCCCAGTGAGACAGAATAGATATTACCAGTACAGGAGAGTGATATTCCCAGTGAAATGAGCCTGATATTCCCAGTGAGATAGAATAGATATTCCCAGTGTAAGGAGACTGATATTCCCAGTGAAAGGAGACTGATATTCCCAGTGAAAGGAGACTGATATTCCCAGTGAGTGGAGACTGATAATCCCAGTGAGACAGAATAGATATTCCCAGTTAGAGGAGACTGATATTCCCAGTGAGTGGAGACTGATAATCCCAGTGAGACAGAATAGATATTCCAAGTGAGAGGAGACTGATATTCCCAGTGAGACAGAATAGATATTCCCAGTGAGAGGAGACTGATATTCCCACTGAGACAGAATAGATATTTCCAGTGAGAGGAGACTGATATTCCCAGTGAGACAGAATAGATATTCCCAGTGAGACAGAATAGATATTACCAGTACAGGAGAGTGATATTCCCAGTGAAATGAGCCTGATATTCCCAGTGAGAAAGAGTAGATATTCCCAGTGTAAGGAGACTGATATTCCCAGTGAAAGGAGACTGATATTCCAAGTGAGTGGAGACAGATATTCGCAGTGAGACAGAATAGATATTCCCAGTGAGAGGAGACTGATATTCCTTCTGAGACAGAATAGATATTCCCAGTGAGAGGAGACTGATATTCCCAATGAGACAGAATAGATATTCCCAGTGAAAGGAGACTGATATTCCCAGTGTTTGTAGGCTGATATTCCCAGTGAAAGGAGACTGATATTCAAAGTGAGACAGAATAGATATTCCCAGTGAGAGGAGACTGATATTCCCAGTGATAGGAGACTGATATTCCCAGTGACGCAGAATAAATATTTCCAGTGAGAGGAGACTGATATTCCCAGTGAGACAGAATAGTTAATCCCTGTGAGACAGAATAGATATTCCCAGTGGCAGAGGACTTATATTCCCAGTGAAAGGAGACTGATATTCCAGTGAGATAGAATACATATTCCCAGTGAAAGGAGACTGATATTCCCAGTGAGAGGAGACTGATATTCCCAGTGAGGCTGAATAGATATTCCTAGAGAGAGGAAACTGATATTCCCATGAGAGGAGACTGATATTCCCAGTGAGAAAAAAAAATATTCCCAGTGAAAGGAGAATGATATACCCAGTGAAAGGAGACTGCTATTCCAAGTGAGAGGAGACTGATATTCCCAGTGAGAGGAAACTGATATTCCCAGTGAAAGGAGACTGATATTCACAGTGAGACAGAATAGATATTCCTTTGAGCGGATATTGAGATTCCCAGTGAGTGGAGACTGATATTCCCAGCGAGACAGAATAGACATTCCCAGTGAGAGCAGACTATTATTCCGTCTGAGACAGAACAGATATTCCCAGTGAGAGGAGACTGATATTCCTAATGAGGCAAAAAAATATTCCCAGTGAGAGGAGAAAGATATTCCCAATGAGACAGAATAGATATTTCCAGTGAGAGGAGACTGATATTCCCAGTGAACAGAATAGATATTCCCAGTGAGAGGAGACTGATATTCCCAGTGAGAAGGGACTGATATTCCCAGTGAGAGTAGACTGATATTCCCAATGAGAAAGAATAGATATTCCCAATGAGAGGAGACTGATATTCCCAGTGAGACAGAATAGATATTCACAGTGAAAGTTGAATGATATTCCCCATGAGACAGAATAGATATTCCCAGTGAAAGGAGACTGATATTCCCAGTGAAAGGAGAATGATATTTCCAGTGAGAGGAGACTGCTATTCCCAGTGAGACAGTATAGATGTTCCCAGTGAGAGGAGACTGATATTCCCAGTGAGAGTAGAATAATATTCCCAGTGAGCCAGTATTGATATTCCCAGTGACAGGAGACTGATATTCCTATTGAGGCAGAATAGATATTTCCAGTGAGAGGAGACTGATATTCCCAAAGAGACAGAATAGATATTCCCAGTGACAAGAGTCTGATATTCCCAGTGAAAGGAGACTGATATTCCCAGCGAGATAGAATAGATATTCCCAGTGTAAGGAGACTGATATTCCCAGTGAGAGGAGACTGCTATTCCCAGTGAAAGGAGACTGATATTCCCAGTGAAAGGAGACTGATATTCCAGTGAGATAGAATACATATTCCCAGTGAAAGGAGACTGATATTCCCAGTGAGAGGAGACTGCTATTCCCAGTGAGACAGAATAGATATTCCCAGTGATAGGAGACTGATATTCCCAGTGAGACAGAATAGATATTTCCAGTGAGAGGAGACTGATATTCCCAGTGAGACAGAATAGATAATCCCTGTGAGACAGAATAGATATTCCCAGTGGCAGAAGACTGATATTCCCAGTGAAAGGAGACTGATATTCCAGTGAGATAGAATACATATTCCCAGTGAAAGTAGACTGATATTCCCAGTGAGAGGAGACTGATATTCCCAGTGAGACAGAATAGATATTCCCAGAGAGAGGAGACTGATATTCCCAATGAGAGGAGACTAATATTCCCAGTGAGAAAGAAAAGATATTCCCAGTGAAAGGAGAATGATATACCCAGTGAAAGGAGACGGCTATTCCCAGTGAGAGAAGACTGACATTCCCAGTGAGACGAAACTGATATCCCCAGTGAAAGGAGACTGATATTCACAGTGAGACAGAATAGATATTCCTTTGAGAGGATATTGAGATTCCCAGTGAGTGGAGACTGATATTCCCAGTGAGTAAGAATAGATATTCCCAGTGAAAGGAGACTGATATTCCCAGTTATAGGAGACTGATATTCCCAATGAGAGGAGACTGCTATTCCTAGTGAGACAGTATAGATGTTCCCAGTGAGAGGAGACTGATATTCCCAGTGAGAGGAGACTAATATTCCCAGTGAGCCAGTATTGATATTCGCAGTGACAGGAGACTGATATTCCTATTGAGGCAGAATAGATATTTCCACTGAGAGGAGACTGATATTCCCAGTGAGACAGAATAGATATTCCCAGTGAGAGGAGACTGATATTCCGAATGAGACAGAATAGATATTCCCAGTGAGAGGAGACTGATATTCCCAGTGAGAAGAGACTGATATTCCCAGTGAGAGTAGACTGATATTCCCAATGAGAAAGAATAGATATTCCCAATGAGAGGAGACTGATATTCCCATTGAGACAGAATAGATATTCACAGTGAAAGGTGAATGATATTCCCCATGAGACTGAATAGATATTCCCAGTGAAAGGAGACTGATATTCCCAGTGAAAGCAGAACGATATTTCCAGTGAGAGGAGACTGCTATTCCCAGTGAGACAGTATAGATGTTCCAAGTCAGAGGAGACTGATATTCCCAGTGAGAGTAGAATAATATTCCCAGTGAGCCAGTATTGATATTCCCAGTGACAGGAGACTGATATTCCTATTGAGGCAGAATAGATATTTCCAGTGAGAGGAGACTGATATTCCCAGTGAGATAGAATAGATATTCCCAGTGTAAGGAGACCGATATTCCCAGTGAAAGGAGACTGATATTCCCATTGAAAGGAAACTGATATTCCCAGTGAGTGGAGACTGATAATCCCAGTGAGACAGAATAGATATTCCCAGTTAGAGGAGACTTATATTCCCACTGAGACAGAATAGATATTCCCAGTGAGAGGAGACTGATATTCCCAGTGAGACAGAATAGATATTCCCAGTGAGAGGAGACTGATATTCCCACTGAGACAGAATAGATATTTCCAGTGAGAGGAGACTGATATTCCCAGTGAGACAGAATAGATATTCCCAGTGAGACAGAATAGATATTACCAGTACAGGAGAGTGATATTCCCAGTGAAATGAGCCTGATATTCCCAGTGAGATAGAATAGATATTCCCAGTGTAAGGAGACTGATATTCCCAGTGAAAGGAGACTGATATTCCCAGTGAAAGGAGACTGATATTCCCAGTGAGTGGAGACTGATAATCCCAGTGAGACAGAATAGATATTCCCAGTTAGAGGAGACTGATATTCCCAGTGAGTGGAGACTGATAATCCCAGTGAGACAGAATAGATATTCCAAGTGAGAGGAGACTGATATTCCCAGTGAGACAGAATAGATATTCCCAGTGAGAGGAGACTGATATTCCCACTGAGACAGAATAGATATTTCCAGTGAGTGGAGACTGATATTCCCAGTGAGACAGAATAGATATTCCCAGTGAGACAGAATAGATATTACCAGTACAGGAGAGTGATATTCCCAGTGAAATGAGCCTGATATTCCCAGTGAGATAGAGTAGATATTCCCAGTGTATGGAGACTGATATTCCCAGTGAAAGGAGACTGATATTCCAAGTGAGTGGAGACAGATATTCCCAGTGAGACAGAATAGATATTCCCAGTGAGAGGAGACTGATATTCCTTCTGAGACAGAATAGATATTCCCAGTGAGACAGAATAGATATTCCCAGTGAGAGGAGACTGATATTCCGAATGAGACAGAATAGATATTCCCAGTGAAAGGAGACTGATATTCAAAGTGAGAGGAGACTGATATTCCCAGTGAAAGGAGACTGTTATTCAAAGTGAGACAGAATAGATATTCCCAGTGAGAAAGGATTGATATTCCCAGTGAGAGGAGACTGATATTCCCAGTGAACTGAATAGATATTCGTATTGAGAGGAGACTGATATTCCCAGTGAGAAGAGACTGATATTCCCAGTGAGAGTAGACTGATATTCCCAATGAGAAAGAATAGATATTCCCAATGAGAGGAGACTGATATTCCCAATGAGACAGAATAGATATTCCCAGTGAGAGGAGACAGTTATTCCCAATGAGACAGAATAGATATTCCCAGTGAAAGGAGACTGATATTCCCAGTGAGTGTAGACTGATATTCCCAGTGAAAGGAGACTGATATTCAAAGTGAGACAGAATAGATATTCCCAGTGAGAGGAGACTGATATTCCCAGTGATAGGAGACTGATATTCCCAGTGACGCAGAATAAATATTTCCAGTGAGAGGAGACTGATATTCCCAGTGAGACAGAATAGTTAATCCCTGTGAGACAGAATAGATATTCCCAGTGGCAGAGGACTGATATTCCCAGTGAAAGGAGACTGATATTCCAGTGAGATAGAATACATATTCCCAGTGAAAGGAGACTGATATTCCCAGTGAGAGGAGACTGATATTCCCAGTGAGGCTGAATAGATATTCCTAGAGAGAGGAAACTGATATTCCCATGAGAGGAGACTGATATTCCCAGTGAGAAAAAAAAATATTCCCAGTGAAAGGAGAATGATATACCCAGTGAAAGGAGACTGCTATTCCAAGTGAGAGGAGACTGATATTCCCAGTGAGAGGAAACTGATATTCCCAGTGAAAGGAGACTGATATTCACAGTGAGACAGAATAGATATTCCTTTGAGCAGATATTGAGATTCCCAGTGAGTGGAGACTGATATTCCCAGTGAGACAGAATAGACATTCCCAGTGAGAGCAGACTATTATTCCGTCTGAGACAGAACAGATATTCCCAGTGAGAGGAGACTGATATTCCTAATGAGGCAGAATAGATATTCCCAGTGAGAGGAGACAGATATTCCCAATGAGACAGAATAGATATTTCCAGTGAGAGGAGACTGATATTCCCAGTGAACAGAATAGATATTCCCAGTGAGAGGAGACTGATATTCCCAGTGAGAAGAGACTGATATTCCCAGTGAGAGTAGACTGATATTCCCAATGAGAAAGAATAGATATTCCCAATGAGAGGAGACTGATATTCCCAGTGAGACAGAATAGATATTCACAGTGAAAGTTGAATGATATTCCCCATGAGACAGAATGGATATTCCCAGTGAAAGGAGACTGATATTCCCAGTGAAAGGAGAATGATATTTCCAGTGAGAGGAGACTGCTATTCCCAGTGAGACAGTATAGATGTTCCCAGTGAGAGGAGACTGATATTCCCAGTGAGAGTAGAATAATATTCCCAGTGAGCCAGTATTGATATTCCCAGTGACAGGAGACTGATATTCCTATTGAGGCAGAATAGATATTTCCAGTGAAAGGAGACTGATATTCCCAAAGAGACAGAATAGATATTCCCAGTGACAGGAGTCTGATATTCCCAGTGAAAGGAGACTGATATTCCCAGTGAGATAGAATAGATATTCCCAGTGTAAGGAGACTGATATTCCCAGTGAAAGGAGACTGATATTCCCAGTGAAAGGAGACTGATATTCCCAGTGAAAGGAGACTGATATTCCAGTGAGATAGAATACATATTCCCAGTGAAAGGAGACTGATATTCCCAGTGAGAGGAGACTGATATTCCCAGTGAGACTGAATAGATATTCCCAGAGAGAGGAGACTGATATTCCCAATGAGAGGAGACTAATATTCCCAGTGAGAAAGAAAAGATATTCCCAGTGAAAGGAGAATGATATACCCAGTGAAAGGAGACTGATATTCCCAGTGAGAGAAGACTGACATTCCCAGTGAGACGAAACTGATATCCCCAGTGAAAGGAGACTGATATTCACAGTGAGACAGAATAGGTATTCCTTTGAGAGGATATTGAGATTCCCAGTGAGTGGAGACTGATATTCCCAGTGAGAAAGAATAGATATTCCCAGTGAAAGGAGACTGATATTCCCAGTGAAGGGAGACTGATATTCCCAATGAGAGGAGACTGCTATTCCTAGTGAGACAGTATAGATGTTCCCAGTGAGAGGAGACTGATATTCCCAGTGAGAGGAGACTAATATTCCCAGTGAGCCAGTATTGATATTCACAGTGACAGGAGACTGCTATTCCCAGTGAGACAGAATAGATATTCCCAGTGAGAGGAGACTGATATTCCGAATGAGACAGAATAGATATTCCCAGTGAAAGGAGACTGATATTCAAAGTGAGAGGAGACTGATATTCCCAGTGAAAGGAGACTGTTATTCAAAGTGAGACAGAATAGATATTCCCAGTGAGAAAGGATTGATATTCCCAGTGAGAGGAGACTGATATTCCCAGTGAACTGAATAGATATTCGTATTGAGAGGAGACTGATATTCCCAGTGAGAAGAGACTGATATTCCCAGTGAGAGTAGACTGATATTCCCAATGAGAAAGAATAGATATTCCCAATGAGAGGAGACTGATATTCCCAGTGAGACAGAATAGATATTCACAGTGAAAGGTGAATGATATTCCCCATGAGACAGTATAGATGTTCCCAGTGAGAGGAGACTGATATTCCCAGTGAATGTAGAATAATATTCCCAGTGAGCCAGTATTGATATTCCCAGTGACAGGAGACTGATATTCCTATTGAGGCAGAATAGATATTTCCAGTGAGAGGAGACTGATATTCCCAGTGAGATAGAATAGATATTCCCAGTGTAAGGAGACCGATATTCCCAGTGAAAGGAGACTGATATTCCCAGTGAAAGGAGACTGATATTCCCAGTGAGTGGAGACTGATAATCCCAGTGAGACAGAATAGATATTCCCAGTTAGAGGAGACTGATATTCCCACTGAGACAGAATAGATATTCCCAGTGAGAGGAGACTGATATTCCCAGTGAGACAGAATAGATATTCCCAGTGAGAGGAGACTGATATTCCCACTGAGACAGAATAGATATTTCCAGTGAGAGGAGACTGATATTCCCAGTGAGACAGAATAGATATTCCCAGTGAGACAGAATAGATATCACGAGTACAGGAGAGTGATATTCCCAGTGAAATGAGCCTGATATTCCCAGTGAGATAGAATAGATATTCCCAGTGTAAGGAGACTGATATTCCCAGTGAAAGGAGACTGATATTCCAAGTGAGTGGAGACAGATATTCCCAGTGAGACAGAATAGATATTCCCAGTGAGTGGAGACTGATATTCCTTCTGAGACAGAATAGATAATCCCAGTGAGAGGAGACTGATATTCCCAATGAGACAGAATAGATATTCCCAGTGAGAGGAGACAGTTATTCCCAATGAGACAGAATAGATATTCCCAGTGGAAGGAGACTGATATTCCAATGAGTGGAGACTGATATTCCCAGTGAGAAAGAATAGATATTCCCAGTGAAAGGAGACTGATATTCCCAGTGAAAGGAGACTGATATTCCCAATGAGAGGAGACGGCTATTCCTAGCGAGACAGTATAGATGTTCCCCGTGAGAGGAGACTGATATTCCCAGTGAGAGGAGATTAATATTCCCAGTGAGCCAGTATTGATATTCCCAGTGACAGGAGACTGATATTCCTATTGAGGCAGAATAGATATTTCCACTGAGAGGAGACTGATATTCCCAGTGAGACAGAATAGATATTCCCAGTGAGAGGAGACTGATATTCCGAATGAGACAGAATAGATATTCCCAGTGAAAGGAGACTGATATTCAAAGTGAGAGGAGACTGATATTCCCAGTGAAAGGAGACTGTTATTCAAAGTGAGACAGAATAGATATTCCCAGTGAGAAGAGATTGATATTCCCAGTGAGAGGAGACTGATATTCCCAGTGAACTGAATAGATATTCCCAGTGAGAGGAGACTGATATTCCCAGTGAGAAGAGACTGATATTCCCAGTGAGAGTAGACTGATATTCCCAATGAGAAAGAATAGATATTCCCAATGAGAGGAGACTGATATTCCCAGTGAGACAGAATAGATATTCACAGTGAAAGGTGAATGATATTCCCCATGAGACAGTATAGATGTTCCCAGTGAGAGGAGACTGATATTCCCAGTGAGAGTAGAATAATATTCCCAGTGAGCCAGTATTGATATTCCCAGCGACAGGAGACTGATATTCCTATTGAGGCAGAATAGATATTTCCAGTGAGAGGAGACTGATATTCCCAGTGAGATAGAATAGATATTCCCAGTGTAAGGAGACCGATATTCCCAGTGAAAGGAGATTGATATTCCCAGTGAAAGGAGACTGATATTCCCAATGTGTGGAGACTGATAATCCCAGTGAGACAGAATAGATATTCCCAGTTAGAGGAGACTGATATTCCCACTGAGACAGAATAGATATTCCCAGTGAGAGGAGACCGATATTCCCAGTGAGACAGAATAGATATTCCCAGTGAGAGGAGACTGATATTCCCACTGAGACAGAATAGATATTTCCAGTGAGAGGAGACTGATATTCCCAGTGAGACAGAATAGATATTCCCAGTGAGACAGAATAGATATTACCAGTACAGGAGAGTGATATTCCCAGTGAAATGAGCCTGATATTCCCAGTGAGATAGAATAGATATTCCCAGTGTAAGGAGACTGATATTCCCAGTGAAAGGAGACTGATATTCCAAGTGAGTGGAGACAGATATTCCCAGTGAGACTGAATAGATATTCCCAGTGAGAGGAGACTGATATTCCTTCTGAGACAGAATAGATATTCCCAGTGAGAGGAGACTGATATTCCCAATGAGCCAGAATAGATAGTCCCAGTGAGAGGAGACAGTTATTCCCAATGAGACAGAATAGATATTACCAGTGAAAGGAGACTGATATTCCCAGTGAGTGGAGACTGATATTCCCAGTGAAAGGAGACTGATATTCAAAGTGAGACAGAATAGATATTCCTTGTGAGAGGAGACTGATATTCCCACTGAGAGGAGACTGATATTCCCAGTGAGAGGAGACTGCTATTACCAGTGAGACAGAATAGATATTCCCAGTGATAGGAGACTGATATTCCCAGTGACGCTGAATAAATATTTCCAGTGAGAGGAGACTGATATTCCCAGTGTGACAGAATAGTTAATCCCTGTGAGACAGAATAGATATTCCCAGTGGCAGAAGGCTGATATTCCCAGTGAAAGGAGACTGATATTCCAGTGAGATAGAATACATATTCCCAGTGAAAGGAGACTGATATTCCCAGTGAGAGGAGACTGATATTCCCAGTGAGGCTGAATAGATATTCCTAGAGAGAGGAAACTGATATTCCCATGAGAGGAGACTGATATTCCCAGTGAGAAAAAAAAAAATATTCCCAGTGAAAGGAGAATGATATACCCAGTGAAAGGAGACTGCTATTCCAAGTGAGAGGAGACTGATATTCCCAGTGAGAGGAAACTGATATTCCCAGTGAAAGGAGACTGATATTCACAGTGAGACAGAATAGATATTCCCAGTGAGAGGATATTGAGATTCCCAGTGAGTGGAGACTGATATTCCCAGTGAGACAGAATAGATATTCCCAGTGAGAGCAGACTGATACTCCGAGTGAGAAGAGACTGATATTCCCAGTGAGAGGAGAATGATATTCCCAGTGAAACAGAATAGATATTCCCAGTGACAGGAGACTGATATTCCTATTGAGACAGAATAGATATTTCCAGTGAGAGGAGACTGATATTCCCAGTGAGACAGAATAGATATTTCTTTGAGCGGATATTGAGATTCCCAGTGAGTGGAGACTGATATTCCCATTGAGACAGAATAGACATTCCCAGTGAGAGCAGACTGATATTCCGTCTGAGACAGAATAGATATTCCCAGTGAGAGGAGACTGATATTCCTAATGAGGCAGAATAGATATTCCCAGTGAGAGGAGACAGATATTCCCAATGAGAGAGAATAGATATTTCCAGTGAGAGGAGACTGATATTCCCAGTGAACAGAATAGATATTCCCAGTGAGAGGAGACTGATATTCCCAGTGAGAAGAGACTGATATTCCCAGTGAGAGTAGACTGATATTCCCAATGAGAAAGAATAGATATTCCCAATGAGAGGAGACTTATATTCCCAGTGAGACAGAATAGATATTCACAGTGAAAGTTGAATGATATTCCCCATGAGACAGAATAGATATTCCCAGTGAAAGGAGACTAATATTCCCAGTGAAAGGAGAATGATATTTCCAGTGAGAGGAGACTGCTATTCCCAGTGAGACAGTATAGATGTTCCCAGTGAGAGGAGACTGATATTCCCAGTGAGAGTAGAATAATATTCCCAGTGAGCCAATATTGATATTCCCAGTGACAGGAGACTGATATTCCTATTGAGGCAGAATAGATATTTCCAGTGAGAGGAGACTGATATTCCCAGTGAGATAGAATAGATATTCCCAGTGTAAGGAGACTGATATTCCCAGTGAAAGGAGACTGATATTCCCAGTGAAAGGAGACTGATATTCCCAGTGAGTGGAGACTGATAATCCCAGTGGGACAGAATAGATATTCCCAGTTAGAGGAGACTGATATTCCCACTGAGACAGAATAGATATTCCCAGTGAGAGGAGACTGATATTCCCAGTGAGACAGAATAGATATTCCCAGTGAGAGGAGACTGATATTCCCACTGAGACAGAATAGATATTTCCAGTGACAGGAGACTGATATTCCCAGTGAGACAGAATAGATATTCCCAGTGATACAGATTAGTTATTACGAGTACACGAGACTGATATTCCCAGTGAAATGAGCCTGATATTCCCAGTGAGAAAGAATAGATATTCCAAGTGAGAGGAGACTGATATTCCCAGTGAGAGGAGACTGATATTCCCAGTGAGAGGAGACTGCTATTCCCAGTGAGACAGAATAGATATTCCCAGTGATAGGAGACTGATATTCCCAGTGAGACAGAATAGATATTTCCAGTGAGAGGAGACTGATATTCCCAGTGAGACAGAATAGATAATCCCTGTGAGACAGAATAGATATTCCCAGTGGCAGAAGACTGATATTCCCAGTGAAAGGAGACTGATATTCCAGTGAGATAGAATACATATTCCCAGTGAAAGGAGACTGATATTCCCAGTGAGACTGAATAGATATTCCCAGAGAGAGGAGACTGATATTCCCAATGAGAGGAGACTAATATTCCCAGTGAGAAAGAAAAGATATTCCCAGTGAAAGGAGAATGATATGCCCAGTGAAAGGAGACTGCTATTCCCAGTGAGAGAAGACTGACATTCCCAGTGAGACGAAACTGATATCCCAAGTGAAAGGAGACTGATATTCACAGTGAGACAGAATAGATATTCCTTTGAGAGGATATTGAGATTCCCAGTGAGTGGAGACTGATATTCCCAGTGAGAAAGAATAGATATTCCCAGTGAAAGGAGACTGATATTCCCAATGAGAGGAGACTGCTATTCCTAGTGAGACAGTATAGATGTTCCCAGTGAGAGGAGACTGATATTCCCAGTGAGAGGAGACTAATACTCCCAGTGAGCCAGTATTGATATTCCCAGTGACAGGAGACTGATATTCCTATTGAGGCAGAATAGATATTTCCACTGAGAGGAGACTGATATTCCCAGTGAGACAGAATAGATATTCCCAGTGAGAGGAGACTGATATTCCGAATGAGACAGAATAGATATTCCCAGTGAAAGGAGACTGATATTCAAAGTGAGAGGAGACTGATATTCCCAGTGAAAGGAGACTGTTATCCAAAGTGAGACAGAATAGATATTCCCAGTGAGAAGAGATTGATATTCCCAGTGAGAGGAGACTGATATTCCCAGTGAACTGAATAGATATTCCCAGTGAGAGGAGACTGATATTCCCAGTGAGAAGAGACTGATATTCCCAGTGAGAGTAGACTGATATTCCCAATGAGAAAGAATAGATATTCCCAATGAGAGGAGACTGATATTCCCAGTGAGACAGAATAGATATTCACAGTGAAAGGTGGATGATATTCCCCATGAGACAGTATAGATGTTCCCAGTGAGAGGAGACTGATATTCCCAGTGAGAGTAGAATAATATTCCCAGTGAGCCAGTATTGATATTCCCAGTGACAGGAGACTGATATTCCTATTGAGGCAGAATAGATATTTCCAGTGAGAGGAGACTGATATTCCCAGTGAGATAGAATAGATATTCCCAGTGTAAGGAGACCGATATTCCCAGTGAAAGGAGACTGATATTCCCAGTGAAAGGAGACTGATATTCCCAGTGAGTGGAGACTGATAATCCCAGTGAGACAGAATAGATATTCCCAGTTAGAGGAGACTGATATTCCCACTGAGACAGAATAGATATTCCCAGTGAGAGGAGACTGATATTCCCAGTGAGACAGAATAGATATTCCCAGTGAGAGGAGACTGATATTCCCACTGAGACAGAATAGATATTTCCAGTGAGAGGAGACTGATATTCCCAGTGAGACAGAATAGATATTCCCAGTGAGACAGAATAGATATTACCAGTACAGGAGAGTGATATTCCCAGTGAAATGAGCCTGATATTCCCAGTGAGATAGAATAGATATTCCCAGTGTTAGGAGACTGATATTCCCAGTGAAAGGGGACTGATATTCCAAGTGATTGGAGACAGATATTCCCAGTGAGACAGAATAGATATTCCCAGTGAGTGGAGACTGATATTCCTTCTGAGACAGAATAGATATTCCCAGTGAGAGGAGACTTATATTCCCAATGAGACAGAATAGATATTCCCAGTGAGAGGAGACAGTTATTCCCAATGAGACAGATGAGATATTCCCAGTGAAAGGAGCCTGATATCCCCAGTGAGTGGAGACTGATATTCCCAGTGAGAAAGAATAGATATTCCCAGTGAAAGGAGACTGATATTCCCAGTGAAAGGAGACTGATATTCCCAATGAGAGGAGACTGCTATTCCTAGTGAGACAGCATAGATGTTCCCAGTGAGAGGAGACTGATATTCCCAGTGAGAGGAGACTAATATTCCCAGTGAGCCAGTATTGATATTCCCAGTGACAGGAGACTGATATTCCTATTGAGGCAGAATAGATATTTCCACTGAGAGGAGACTGATATTCCCAGTGAGACAGAATAGATATTCCCAGTGAGAGGAGACTGATATTCCGAATGAGACAGAATAGATATTCCCTGTGAAAGGAGACTGATATTCAAAGTTAGAGGAGACTGATATTCCCAGTGAAAGGAGACTGTTATCCAAAGTGAGACAGAATAGATATTCCCAGTGAGAAGAGATTGATATTCCCAGTGAGAGGAGACTGATATTCCCAGTGAACTGAATAGATATTCCCAGTGAGAGGAGACTGATATTCCCAGTGAGAAGAGACTGATATTCCCAGTGAGAGTAGACTGATATTCCCAATGCGAAAGAATAGATATTCCCAATGAGAGGAGACTGATATTCCCAGTGAGAGAGAATAGATACTCACAGTGAAAGGTGAATGATATTCCCCAAGAGACAGTATAGATGTTCCCAGTGAGAGGAGACTGATATTCCCAGTGAGAG
The DNA here is from genome assembly GCF_017639515.1 of Carcharodon carcharias. NCBI lineage: Eukaryota > Metazoa > Chordata > Chondrichthyes > Lamniformes > Lamnidae > Carcharodon > Carcharodon carcharias. The sequence goes on from NW_024470654.1 coordinate 2,322,632, forward strand.
TAGAATAATACTCCCAGTGAGCCAGTATTGATATTCCCAGTGACAGGAGACTGATATTCCTATTGAGGCAGAATAGATATTTCCAGTGAGAGGAGACTGATATTCCCAGTGAGATAGATTAGATATTCCCAGTGTAAGGAGACCGATATTCCCAATGAAAGGAGACTGATATTCCCAGTGAAAGGAGACTGATATTCCCAGTGAGTGGAGACTGATAATCCCAGTGAGACAGTATAGATATTCCCAGTTAGAGGAGACTGATATTCCCACTGAGAGAGAATAGATATTCCCAGTGAGAGGAGACTGATATTCCCACTGAGACAGAATAGATATTCCCAGTGAGAGGAGACTGATATTCCCACTGAGACAGAATAGATATTTCCAGTGAGAGGAGACTGATATTCCCAGTGAGACAGAATAGATATTCCCAGTGAGACAGAATAGATATTACCAGTACAGGAGAGTGATATTCCCAGTGAAATGAGCCTGATATTCCCAGTGAGATAGAATAGATATTCCCAGTGTTAGGAGACTGATATTCCCAGTGAAAGGGGACTGATATTCCAAGTGAGTGGAGACAGATATTCCCAGTGAGACAGAATAGATATTCCCAGTGATTGGAGACTGATATTCCTTCTGAGACAGAATAGATATTCCCAGTGAGAGGAGACTTATATTCCCAATGAGACAGAATAGATATTCCCAGTGAGAGGAGACAGTTATTCCCAATGAGACAGATTAGATATTCCCAGTGAAAGGAGACTGATATGCCCAGTGAGTGGAGACTGATATTCCCAGTGAGAAAGAATAGATATTCCCAGTGAAAGGAGACTGATATTCCCAGTGAAAGGAGACTGATATTCCCAATGAGAGGAGACTGCTATTCCTAGTGAGACAGCATAGATGTTCCCAGTGAGAGGAGACTGATATTCCCAGTGAGAGTAGAATAATATTCCCAGTGAGCCAGTATTGATATTCCCAGTGACAGGAGACTGATATTCCTATTGAGGCAGAATAGATATTTCCAGTGAGAGGAGACTGATATTCCCAGTGAGATAGAATAGATATTCCCAGTGTAAGGAGACCGATATTCCCAGTGAAAGGAGACTGATATTCCCAGTGAAAGGAGACTGATATTCCCAGTGAGTGGAGACTGATAATCCCAGTGAGACAGAATAGATATTCCCAGTTAGAGGAGACTGATATTCCCACTGAGACAGAATAGATATTCCCAGTGAGAGGAGACTGATATTCCCAGTGAGACAGAATAGATATTCCCAGTGAGAGGAGACTGATATTCCCACTGAGACAGAATAGATATTTCCAGTGACAGGAGACTGATATTCCCAGTGAGACAGAATAGATATTCCCAGTGAGACAGAATAGATATTACCAGTACAGGAGAGTGATATTCCCAGTGAAATGAGCCTGATATTCCCAGTGAGATAGAATAGATATTCCCAGTGTTAGGAGACTGATATTCCCAGTGAAAGGGGACTGATATTCCAAGTGAGTGGAGACAGATATTCCCAGTGAGACAGAATAGATATTCCCAGTGAGTGGAGACTGATATTCCTTCTGAGACAGAATAGATATTCCCAGTGAGAGGAGACTTATATTCCCAATGAGACAGAATAGATATTCCCAGTGAGAGGAGACAGTTATTCCCAATGAGACAGATTAGATATTCCCAGTGAAAGGAGACTGATATGCCCAGTGAGTGGAGACTGATATTCCCAGTGAGAAAGAATAGATATTCCCAGTGAAAGGAGACTGATATTCCCAGTGAAAGGAGACTGATATTCCCAATGAGAGGAGACTGCTATTCCTAGTGAGACAGCATAGATGTTCCCAGTGAGAGGAGACTGATATTCCCAGTGAGAGGAGACTAATATTCCCAGTGAGCCAGTATTGATATTCCCAGTGACAGGAGACTGATATTCCTATTGAGGCAGAATAGATATTTCCACTGAGAGGAGACTGATATTCCCAGTGAGACAGAATAGATATTCCCAGTGAGAGGAGACTGATATTCCGAATGAGACAGAATAGATATTCCCTGTGAAAGGAGACTGATATTCAAAGTTAGAGGAGACTGATATTCCCAGTGAAAGGAGACTGTTATCCAAAGTGAGACAGAATAGATATTCCCAGTGAGAAGAGATTGATATTCCCAGTGAGAGGAGACTGATATTCCCAGTGAACTGAATAGATATTCCCAGTGAGAGGAGACTGATATTCCCAGTGAGAAGAGACTGATATTCCCAGTGAGAGTAGACTGATATTCCCAATGCGAAAGAATAGATATTCCCAATGAGAGGAGACTGATATTCCCAGTGAGAGAGAATAGATACTCACAGTGAAAGGTGAATGATATTCCCCAAGAGACAGTATAGATGTTCCCAGTGAGAGGAGACTGATATTCCCAGTGAGAGTAGAATAATACTCCCAGTGAGCCAGTATTGATATTCCCAGTGACAGGAGACTGATATTCCTATTGAGGCAGAATAGATATTTCCAGTGAGAGGAGACTGATATTCCCAGTGAGATAGAATAGATATTCCCAGTGTAAGGAGACCGATATTCCCAATGAAAGGAGACTGATATTCCCAGTGAAAGGAGACTGATATTCCCAGTGAGTGGAGACTGATAATCCCAGTGAGACAGAATAGATATTCCCAGTTAGAGGAGACTGATATTCCCACTGAGAGAGAATAGATATTCCCAGTGAGAGGAGACTGATATTCCCACTGAGACAGAATAGATATTCCCAGTGAGAGGAGACTGATATTCCCACTGAGACAGAATAGATATTTCCAGTGAGAGGAGACTGATATTCCCAGTGAGACAGAATAGATATTCCCAGTGAGACAGAATAGATATTACCAGTACAGGAGAGTGATATTCCCAGTGAAATAAGCCTGATATTCCCAGTGAGATAGAATAGATATTCCCAGTGTTAGGAGACTGATATTCCCAGTGAAAGGGGACTGATATTCCAAGTGAGTGGAGACAGATATTCCCAGTGAGACAGAATAGATATTCCCAGTGAGTGGAGACTGATATTCCTTCTGAGACAGAATAGATATTCCCAGTGAGAGGAGACTTATATTCCCAATGAGACAGAATAGATATTCCCAGTGAGAGGAGACAGTTATTCCCAATGAGACAGATTAGATATTCCCAGTGAAAGGAGCCTGATATGCCCAGTGAGTGGAGACTGATATTCCCAGTGAGAAAGAATAGATATTCCCAGTGAAAGGAGACTGATATTCCCAGTGAAAGGAGACTGATATTCCCAATGAGAGGAGACTGCTATTCCTAGTGAGACAGCATAGATGTTCCCAGTGAGAGGAGACTGATATTCCCAGTGAGAGGAGACTAATATTCCCAGTGAGCCAGTATTGATATTCCCAGTGACAGGAGACTGATATTCCTATTGAGGCAGAATAGATATTTCCACTGAGAGGAGACTGATATTCCCAGTGAGACAGAATAGATATTCCCAGTGAGAGGAGACTGATATTCCGAATGAGACAGAATAGATATTCCCTGTGAAAGGAGACTGATATTCAAAGTTAGAGGAGACTGATATTCCCAGTGAAAGGAGACAGTTATCCAAAGTGAGACAGAATAGATATTCCCAGTGAGAAGAGATTGATATTCCCAGTGAGAGGAGACTGATATTCCCAGTGAACTGAATAGATATTCCCAGTGAGAGGAGACTGATATTCCCAGTGAGAAGAGACTGACATTCCCAGTGAGAGTAGACTGATATTCCCAATGCGATAGAATAGATATTCCCAATGAGAGGAGACTGATATTCCCAGTGAGAGAGAATAGATACTCACAGTGAAAGGTGAATGATATTCCCCAAGAGACAGTATAGATGTTCCCAGTGAGAGGAGACTGATATTCCCAGTGAGAGTAGAATAATACTCCCAGTGAGCCAGTATTGATATTCCCAGTGACAGGAGACTGATATTCCTATTGAGGCAGAATAGATATTTCCAGTGAGAGGAGACTGATATTCCCAGTGAGATAGAATAGATATTCCCAGTGTAAGGAGACCGATATTCCCAATGAAAGGAGACTGATATTCCCAGTGAAAGGAGACTGATATTCCCAGTGAGTGGAGACTGATAATCCCAGTGACACAGAATAGATATTCCCAGTTAGAGGAGACTGATATTCCCACTGAGAGAGAATAGATATTCCCAGTGTGAGGAGACTGATATTCCCACTGAGACAGAATAGATATTTCCAGTGAGAGGAGACTGATATTCCCACTGAGACAGAATAGATATTCCTAGTGAGACAGAATACATATTACCAGTACAGCAGAGTGATATTCCCAGTGAAAGGAGCCTGATATTCCCAGTGAGATAGAATAGATATTCCCAGTGTAAGGAGACTGATATTCCCAGTGAAAGGAGACTGATATTCCAAGTGAGTGGAGACAGATATTCCCAGTGAGACAGAATAGATATTCCCAGTGAGTGGAGACTGATATTCCTTCTGAGACAGAATAGATATTCCCAGTGAGAGGAGACTGATATTCCCAATGAGACAGAATAGATATTCCCAGTGAGTGGAGACTGATATTCCTTCTGAGACAGAATAGATATTCCCAGTGAGAGGAGACTGATATTCCCAGTGAGACAGAATAGATATTCCCAGTGATAGGAGACTGATATTCCCTGTGACACAGAATAAATATTTCCAGTGAGAGGAGACTGATATTCCCAGTGAGACAGAATAGTTAATCCCTGTGAGACAGAATAGATATTCCCAGTGGCAGAAGACTGATATTCCCAGTGAAAGGAGACTGATATTCCAGTGAGATAGAATACATATTCCCAGTGAAAGGAGACTGATATTCCCAGTGAGAGGAGACTGATATTCCCAGTGAGGCTGAATAGATATTCCTAGAGAGAGGAAACTGATATTCCCAGAGAGACAGAATAGATATTCCCAGTGAGAGGAGACTGATATTCCCACTGAGACAGAATAGATATTTCCAGTGACAGGAGACTGATATTCCCAGTGAGACAGAATAGATATTCCCAGTGATACAGATTAGTTATTACGAGTACACGAGACTGATATTCCCAGTGAAATGAGCCTGATATTCCCAGTGAGAAAGAATAGATATTCCAAGTGAGAGGAGACTGATATTCCCAGTGAGAGGAGACTGATATTCCCAGTGAGAGGAGACTGCTATTCCCAGTGAGACAGAATAGATATTCCCAGTGATAGGAGACTGATATTCCCAGTGAGACAGAATAGATATTTCCAGTGAGAGGAGACTGATATTCCCAGTGAGACAGAATAGATAATCCCTGTGAGACAGAATAGATATTCCCAGTGGCAGAAGACAGATATTCCCAGTGAAAGGAGACTGATATTCCAGTGAGATAGAATACATATTCCCAGTGAAAGGAGACTGATATTCCCAGTGAGACTGAATAGATATTCCCAGAGAGAGGAGACTGATATTCCCAATGAGAGGAGACTAATATTCCCAGTGAGAAAGAAAAGATATTCCCAGTGAAAGGAGAATGATATGCCCAGTGAAAGGAGACTGCTATTCCCAGTGAGAGAAGACTGACATTCCCAGTGAGACGAAACTGATATCCCCAGTGAAAGGAGACTGATATTCACAGTGAGACAGAATAGATATTCCTTTGAGAGGATATTGAGATTCCCAGTGAGTGGAGACTGATATTCCCAGTGAGAAAGAATAGATATTCCCAGTGAAAGGAGACTGATATTCCCAATGAGAGGAGACTGCTATTCCTAGTGAGACAGTATAGATGTTCCCAGTGAGAGGAGACTGATATTCCCAGTGAGAGGAGACTAATATTCCCAGTGAGCCAGTATTGATATTCCCAGTGACAGGAGACTGATATTCCTATTGAGGCAGAATAGATATTTCCACTGAGAGGAGACTGATATTCCCAGTGAGACAGAATAGATATTCCCAGTGAGAGGAGACTGATATTCCGAATGAGACAGAATAGATATTCCCAGTGAAAGGAGACTGATATTCAAAGTGAGAGGAGACTGATATTCCAAGTGAAAGGAGACTGTTATCCAAAGTGAGACAGAATAGATATTCCCAGTGAGAAGAGATTGATATTCCCAGTGAGAGGAGACTGATATTCCCAGTGAACTGAATAGATATTCCCAGTGAGAGGAGACTGATATTCCCAGTGAGAAGAGACTGATATTCCCAGTGAGAGTAGACTGATATTCCCAATGAGAAAGAATAGATATTCCCAATGAGAGGAGACTGATATTCCCAGTGAGACAGAATAGATATTCACAGTGAAAGGTGGATGATATTCCCCATGAGACAGTATAGATGTTCCCAGTGAGAGGAGACTGATATTCCCAGTGAGAGTAGAATAATATTCCCAGTGAGCCAGTATTGATATTCCCAGTGACAGGAGACTGATATTCCTATTGAGGCAGAATAGATATTTCCAGTGAGAGGAGACTGATATTCCCAGTGAGATAGAATAGATATTCCCAGTGTAAGGAGACCGATATTCCCAGTGAAAGGAGACTGATATTCCCAGTGAAAGGAGACTGATATTCCCAGTGAGTGGAGACTGATAATCCCAGTGAGACAGAATAGATATTCCCAGTTAGAGGAGACTGATATTCCCACTGAGACAGAATAGATATTCCCAGTGAGAGGAGACTGATATTCCCAGTGAGACAGAATAGATATTCCCAGTGAGAGGAGACTGATATTCCCACTGAGACAGAATAGATATTTCCAGTGAGAGGAGACTGATATTCCCAGTGAGACAGAATAGATATTCCCAGTGAGACAGAATAGATATTACCAGTACAGGAGAGTGATATTCCCAGTGAAATGAGCCTGATATTCCCAGTGAGATAGAATAGATATTCCCAGTGTTAGGAGACTGATATTCCCAGTGAAAGGGGACTGATATTCCAAGTGAGTGGAGACAGATATTCCCAGTGAGACAGAATAGATATTCCCAGTGAGTGGAGACTGATATTCCTTCTGAGACAGAATAGATATTCCCAGTGAGAGGAGACTTATATTCCCAATGAGACAGAATAGATATTCCCAGTGAGAGGAGACAGTTATTCCCAATGAGACAGATTAGATATTCCCAGTGAAAGGAGACTGATATGCCCAGTGAGTGGAGACTGATATTCCCAGTGAGAAAGAATAGATATTCCCAGTGAAAGGAGACTGATATTCCCAGTGAAAGGAGACTGATATTCCCAATGAGAGGAGACTGCTATTCCTAGTGAGACAGCATAGATGTTCCCAGTGAGAGGAGACTGATATTCCCAGTGAGAGGAGACTAATATTCCCAGTGAGCCAGTATTGATATTCCCAGTGACAGGAGACTGATATTCCTATTGAGGCAGAATAGATATTTCCACTGAGAGGAGACTGATATTCCCAGTGAGACAGAATAGATATTCCCAGTGAGAGGAGACTGATATTCCGAATGAGACAGAATAGATATTCCCTGTGAAAGGAGACTGATATTCAAAGTTAGAGGAGACTGATATTCCCAGTGAAAGGAGACTGTTATCCAAAGTGAGACAGAATAGATATTCCCAGTGAGAAGAGATTGATATTCCCAGTGAGAGGAGACTGATATTCCCAGTGAACTGAATAGATATTCCCAGTGAGAGGAGACTGATATTCCCAGTGAGAAGAGACTGATATTCCCAGTGAGAGTAGACTGATATTCCCAATGCGAAAGAATAGATATTCCCAATGAGAGGAGACTGATATTCCCAGTGAGAGAGAATAGATACTCACAGTGAAAGGTGAATGATATTCCCCAAGAGACAGTATAGATGTTCCCAGTGAGAGGAGACTGATATTCCCAGTGAGAGTAGAATAATACTCCCAGTGAGCCAGTATTGATATTCCCAGTGACAGGAGACTGATATTCCTATTGAGGCAGAATAGATATTTCCAGTGAGAGGAGACTGATATTCCCAGTGAGATAGAATAGATATTCCCAGTGTAAGGAGACCGATATTCCCAGTGAAAGGAGACTGATATTCCCAGTGAAAGGAGACTGATATTCCCAGTGAGTGGAGACTGATAATCCCAGTGAGACAGAATAGATATTCCCAGTTAGAGGAGACTGATATTCCCACTGAGAGAGAATAGATATTCCCAGTGAGAGGAGACTGATATTCCCACTGAGACAGAATAGATATTTCCAGTGAGAGGAGACTGATATTCCCACTGAGACAGAATAGATATTCCTAGTGAGACAGAATACATATTACCAGTACAGGAGAGTGATATTCCCAGTGAAATGAGCCTGATATTCCCAGTGAGATAGAATAGATATTCCCAGTGTAAGGAGACTGATATTCCCAGTGAAAGGAGACTGATATTCCAAGTGAGTGGAGACAGATATTCCCAGTGAGACAGAATAGATATTCCCAGTGAGTGGAGACTGATATTCCTTCTGAGACAGAATAGATATTCCCAGTGAGAGGAGACTGATATTCCCAATGAGACAGAATAGATATTCCCAGTGAGTGGAGACTCATATTCCTTCTGAGACAGAATAGATATTCCCAGTGAGAGGAGACTGATATTCCCAGTGAGACAGAATAGATATTCCCAGTGATAGGAGACTGATATTCCCTGTGACACAGAATAAATATTTCCAGTGAGAGGAGACTGATATTCCCAGTGAGACAGAATAGTTAATCCCTGTGAGACAGAATAGATATTCCCAGTGGCAGAAGACTGATATTCCCAGTGAAAGGAGACTGATATTCCAGTGAGATAGAATACATATTCCCAGTGAAAGGAGACTGATATTCCCAGTGAGAGGAGACTGATATTCCCAGTGAGGCTGAACAGATATTCCTAGAGAGAGGAAACTGATATTCCCATGAGAGGAGACTGATATTCCCAGTGAGAAAAAAAAATATTCCCATTGAAAGGAGAATGATATACCCAGTGAAAGGAGACTGCTATTCCAAGTGAGAGGAGACTGATATTCCCAGTGAGAGGAAACTGATATTCCCAGTGAAAGGAGACTGATATTCACAGTGAGACAGAATAGATATTCCTTTGAGCGGATATTGAGATTCCCAGTGAGTGGAGACTGATATTCCCAGTGAGACAGAATAGACATTCCCAGTGAGAGCAGACTGATATTCCGTCTGAGACAGAATAGATATTCCCAGTGAGAGGAGACTGATATTCCTAATGAGGCAGAATAGATATTCCCAGTGAGAGGAGACAGATATTCCCAATGAGACAGAATAGATATTTCCAGTGAGAGGAGACTGATATTCCCAGTGAACAGAATAGATATTCCCAGTGAGAGGAGACTGATATTCCCAGTGAGAAGAGACTGATATTCCCAGTGAGAGTAGACTGATATTCCCAATGAGAAAGAATAGATATTCCCAATGAGAGGAGACTGATATTCCCAGTGAGACAGAATAGATATTCACAGTGAAAGTTGAATGATATTCCCCATGAGACAGAATAGATATTCCCAGTGAAAGGAGACTGATATTCCCAGTGAAAGGAGAATGATATTTCCAGTGAGAGGAGACTGCTATTCCCAGTGAGACAGTATAGATGTTCCCAGTGAGAGGAGACTGATATTCCCAGTGAGAGTAGAATAATATTCCCAGTGAGCCAGTATTGATATTCCCAGTGACAGGAGACTGATATTCCTATTGAGGCAGAATAGATATTTCCAGTGAGAGGAGACTGATATTCCCAGTGAGATAGAATAGATATTCCCAGTGTAAGGAGACTGATATTCCCAGTGAAAGGAGACTGATATTCCCAGTGAAAGGAGACTGATATTCCCAGTGAGTGGAGACTGATAATCCCAGTGAGACAGAATAGATATTCCCAGTTGGAGGAGACTGATATTCCCACTGAGACAGAATAGATATTCCCAGTGAGAGGAGACTGATATTCCCAGTGAGACAGAATAGATATTCCCAGTGAGAGGAGACTGATATTCCCACTGAGACAGAATAGATATTTCCAGTGACAGGAGACTGATATTCCCAGTGAGACAGATTAGATATTCCCAGTGATACAGAATAGTTATTACCAGTACAGGAGACTGATATTCCCAGTGAAATGAGCCTGATATTCCCAGTGAGAAACAATAGATATTCCCAGTGAGAGGAGACTGACATTCCCAGTGAGAGGAGACTGATATTCCCAGTGAGAGGAGACTGCTATTCCCAGTGAGACAGAATAGATATTCCCAGTGATAGGAGACTGATATTCCCAGTGAGACAGAATAGATATTTCCAGTGAGAGGAGACTGATATTCCCAGTGAGACAGAATAGATAATCCCTGTGAGACAGAATAGATATTCCCAGTGGCAGAAGATTGATATTCCCAGTGAAAGGAGAGTGATATTCCCAGTGAGAGGAGACTGATATTCCCAGTGAGGCTGAATAGATATTCCTAGAGAGAAGAGACTGATATTCCCAATGAGAGGAGACTAATATTCCCAGTGAGAAAGAAAAGATATTCCCAGTGAAAGGAGAATGATATACCCAGTGAAAGGAGACTGCTATTCCCAGTGAGAGAAGACTGACATTCCCAGTGAGACGAAACTGATATCCCCAGTGAAAGGAGACTGATATTCACAGTGAGACAGAATAGATATTCCTTTGAGAGGATATTGAGATTCCCAGTGAGTGGAGACTGATATCCCCAGTGAGAAAGAATAGATATTCCCAGTGAAAGGAGACTGATATTCCCAATGAGAGGAGACTGCTATTCCTAGTGAGACATTATAGATGTTCCCAGTGAGAGGAGACTGATATTCCCAGTGAGAGGAGACTAATATTCCCAGTGACCCAGTATTGATATTCCCAGTGAGAGGAGACTGATATTCCTAGTGAGACAGAATAGATATTTTCAGTGAGAGGAGACTGATATTCCCAGTGAGACAGAATAGATATTCCCAGTGAGACAGAATAGATATTACCAGTACAGGAGAGTGATATTCCCAGTGAAATGAGCCTGATATTCTCAGTGAGATAGAATAGATATTCCCAGTGTTAGGAGACTGATATTCCCAGTGAAAGGGGACTGATATTCCAAGTGAGTGGAGACAGATATTCCCAGTGAGACAGAATAGATATTCCCAGTGAGTGGAGACTGATATTCCTTCTGAGACAGAATAGATATTCCCAGTCAGAGGAGACTTATATTCCCAATGAGACAGAATAGATATTCCCAGTGAGAGGAGACAGTTATTCCCAATGAGACAGATTAGATATTCCCAGTGAAAGGAGACTGATATGCCCAGTGAGTGGAGACTGATATTCCCAGTGAGAAAGAATAGATATTCCCAGTGAAAGGAGACTGATATTCCCAGTGAAAGGAGACTGATATTCCCAATGAGAGGAGACTGCTATTCCTAGTGAGACAGCATAGATGTTCCCAGTGAGAGGAGACTGATATTCCCAGTGAGAGGAGACTAATATTCCCAGTGAGCCAGTATTGATATTCCCAGTGACAGGAGACTGATATTCCTATTGAGGCAGAATAGATATTTCCACTGAGAGGAGACTGATATTCCCAGTGAGACAGAATAGATATTCCCAGTGAGAGGAGACTGATATTCCGAATGAGACAGAATAGATATTCCCTGTGAAAGGAGACTGATATTCAAAGTTAGAGGAGACTGATATTCCCAGTGAAAGGAGACTGTTATCCAAAGTGAGACAGAATAGATATTCCCAGTGAGAAGAGATTGATATTCCCAGTGAGAGGAGACTGATATTCCCAGTGAACTGAATAGATATTCCCAGTGAGAGGAGACTGATATTCCCAGTGAGAAGAGACTGATATTCCCAGTGAGAGTAGACTGATATTCCCAATGCGAAAGAATAGATATTCCCAATGAGAGGAGACTGATATTCCCAGTGAGAGAGAATAGATACTCACAGTGAAAGGTGAATGATATTCCCCAAGAGACAGTATAGATGTTCCCAGTGAGAGGAGACTGATATTCCCAGTGAGAGTAGAATAATACTCCCAGTGAGCCAGTATTGATATTCCCAGTGACAGGAGACTGATATTCCTATTGAGGCAGAATAGATATTTCCAGTGAGAGGAGACTGATATTCCCAGTGAGATAGAATAGATATTCCCAGTGTAAGGAGACCGATATTCCCAATGAAAGGAGACTGATATTCCCAGTGAAAGGAGACTGATATTCCCAGTGAGTGGAGACTGATAATCCCAGTGAGACAGAATAGATATTCCCAGTTAGAGGAGACTGATATTCCCACTGAGACAGAATAGATATTCCCAGTGAGAGGAGACTGATATTCCCACTGAGACAGAATAGATATTCCCAGTGAGAGGAGACTGATATTCCCACTGAGACAGAATAGATATTTCCAGTGAGAGGAGACTGATATTCCCAGTGAGACAGAATAGATATTCCCAGTGAGACAGAATAGATATTACCAGTACAGGAGAGTGATATTCCCAGTGAAATGAGCCTGATATTCCCAGTGAGATAGAATAGATATTCCCAGTGTTAGGAGACTGATATTCCCAGTGAAAGGGGACTGATATTCCAAGTGAGTGGAGACAGATATTCCCAGTGAGACAGAATAGATATTCCCAGTGAGTGGAGACTGATATTCCTTCTGAGACAGAATAGATATTCCCAGTGAGAGGAGACTTATATTCCCAATGAGACAGAATAGATATTCCCAGTGAGAGGAGACAGTTATTCCCAATGAGACAGATTAGATATTCCCAGTGAAAGGAGACTGATATGCCCAGTGAGTGGAGACTGATATTCCCAGTGAGAAAGAATAGATATTCCCAGTGAAAGGAGACTGATATTCCCAGTGAAAGGAGACTGATATTCCCAATGAGAGGAGACTGCTATTCCTAGTGAGACAGCATAGATGTTCCCAGTGAGAGGAGACTGATATTCCCAGTGAGAGGAGACTAATATTCCCAGTGAGCCAGTATTGATATTCCCAGTGACAGGAGACTGATATTCCTATTGAGGCAGAATAGATATTTCCACTGAGAGGAGACTGATATTCCCAGTGAGACAGAATAGATATTCCCAGTGAGAGGAGACTGATATTCCGAATGAGACAGAATAGATATTCCCTGTGAAAGGAGACTGATATTCAAAGTTAGAGGAGACTGATATTCCCAGTGAAAGGAGACAGTTATCCAAAGTGAGACAGAATAGATATTCCCAGTGAGAAGAGATTGATATTCCCAGTGAGAGGAGACTGATATTCCCAGTGAACTGAATAGATATTCCCAGTGAGAGGAGACTGATATTCCCAGTGAGAAGAGACTGACATTCCCAGTGAGAGTAGACTGATATTCCCAATGCGATAGAATAGATATTCCCAATGAGAGGAGACTGATATTCCCAGTGAGAGAGAATAGATACTCACAGTGAAAGGTGAATGATATTCCCCAAGAGACAGTATAGATGTTCCCAGTGAGAGGAGACTGATATTCCCAGTGAGAGTAGAATAATACTCCCAGTGAGCCAGTATTGATATTCCCAGTGACAGGAGACTGATATTCCTATTGAGGCAGAATAGATATTTCCAGTGAGAGGAGACTGATATTCCCAGTGAGATAGAATAGATATTCCCAGTGTAAGGAGACCGATATTCCCAATGAAAGGAGACTGATATTCCCAGTGAAAGGAGACTGATATTCCCAGTGAGTGGAGACTGATAATCCCAGTGACACAGAATAGATATTCCCAGTTAGAGGAGACTGATATTCCCACTGAGAGAGAATAGATATTCCCAGTGTGAGGAGACTGATATTCCCACTGAGACAGAATAGATATTTCCAGTGAGAGGAGACTGATATTCCCACTGAGACAGAATAGATATTCCTAGTGAGACAGAATACATATTACCAGTACAGCAGAGTGATATTCCCAGTGAAAGGAGCCTGATATTCCCAGTGAGATAGAATAGATATTCCCAGTGTAAGGAGACTGATATTCCCAGTGAAAGGAGACTGATATTCCAAGTGAGTGGAGACAGATATTCCCAGTGAGACAGAATAGATATTCCCAGTGAGTGGAGACTGATATTCCTTCTGAGACAGAATAGATATTCCCAGTGAGAGGAGACTGATATTCCCAATGAGACAGAATAGATATTCCCAGTGAGTGGAGACTGATATTCCTTCTGAGACAGAATAGATATTCCCAGTGAGAGGAGACTGATATTCCCAGTGAGACAGAATAGATATTCCCAGTGATAGGAGACTGATATTCCCTGTGACACAGAATAAATATTTCCAGTGAGAGGAGACTGATATTCCCAGTGAGACAGAATAGTTAATCCCTGTGAGACAGAATAGATATTCCCAGTGGCAGAAGACTGATATTCCCAGTGAAAGGAGACTGATATTCCAGTGAGATAGAATACATATTCCCAGTGAAAGGAGACTGATATTCCCAGTGAGAGGAGACTGATATTCCCAGTGAGGCTGAATAGATATTCCTAGAGAGAGGAAACTGATATTCCCAGAGAGACAGAATAGATATTCCCAGTGAGAGGAGACTGATATTCCCACTGAGACAGAATAGATATTTCCAGTGACAGGAGACTGATATTCCCAGTGAGACAGAATAGATATTCCCAGTGATACAGATTAGTTATTACGAGTACACGAGACTGATATTCCCAGTGAAATGAGCCTGATATTCCCAGTGAGAAAGAATAGATATTCCAAGTGAGAGGAGACTGATATTCCCAGTGAGAGGAGACTGATATTCCCAGTGAGAGGAGACTGCTATTCCCAGTGAGACAGAATAGATATTCCCAGTGATAGGAGACTGATATTCCCAGTGAGACAGAATAGATATTTCCAGTGAGAGGAGACTGATATTCCCAGTGAGACAGAATAGATAATCCCTGTGAGACAGAATAGATATTCCCAGTGGCAGAAGACAGATATTCCCAGTGAAAGGAGACTGATATTCCAGTGAGATAGAATACATATTCCCAGTGAAAGGAGACTGATATTCCCAGTGAGACTGAATAGATATTCCCAGAGAGAGGAGACTGATATTCCCAATGCGAGGAGACTAATATTCCCAGTGAGAAAGAAAAGATATTCCCAGTGAAAGGAGAATGATATGCCCAGTGAAAGGAGACTGCTATTCCCAGTGAGAGAAGACTGACATTCCCAGTGAGACGAAACTGATATCCCCAGTGAAAGGAGACTGATATTCACAGTGAGACAGAATAGATATTCCTTTGAGAGGATATTGAGATTCCCAGTGAGTGGAGACTGATATTCCCAGTGAGAAAGAATAGATATTCCCAGTGAAAGGAGACTGATATTCCCAATGAGAGGAGACTGCTATTCCTAGTGAGACAGTATAGATGTTCCCAGTGAGAGGAGACTGATATTCCCAGTGAGAGGAGACTAATATTCCCAGTGAGCCAGTATTGATATTCCCAGTGACAGGAGACTGATATTCCTATTGAGGCAGAATAGATATTTCCACTGAGAGGAGACTGATATTCCCAGTGAGACAGAATAGATATTCCCAGTGAGAGGAGACTGATATTCCGAATGAGACAGAATAGATATTCCCAGTGAAAGGAGACTGATATTCAAAGTGAGAGGAGACTGATATTCCAAGTGAAAGGAGACTGTTATCCAAAGTGAGACAGAATAGATATTCCCAGTGAGAAGAGATTGATATTCCCAGTGAGAGGAGACTGATATTCCCAGTGAACTGAATAGATATTCCCAGTGAGAGGAGACTGATATTCCCAGTGAGAAGAGACTGATATTCCCAGTGAGAGTAGACTGATATTCCCAATGAGAAAGAATAGATATTCCCAATGAGAGGAGACTGATATTCCCAGTGAGACAGAATAGATATTCACAGTGAAAGGTGGATGATATTCCCCATGAGACAGTATAGATGTTCCCAGTGAGAGGAGACTGATATTCCCAGTGAGAGTAGAATAATATTCCCAGTGAGCCAGTATTGATATTCCCAGTGACAGGAGACTGATATTCCTATTGAGGCAGAATAGATATTTCCAGTGAGAGGAGACTGATATTCCCAGTGAGATAGAATAGATATTCCCAGTGTAAGGAGACCGATATTCCCAGTGAAAGGAGACTGATATTCCCAGTGAAAGGAGACTGATATTCCCAGTGAGTGGAGACTGATAATCCCAGTGAGACAGAATAGATATTCCCAGTTAGAGGAGACTGATATTCCCACTGAGACAGAATAGATATTCCCAGTGAGAGGAGACTGATATTCCCAGTGAGACAGAATAGATATTCCCAGTGAGAGGAGACTGATATTCCCACTGAGACAGAATAGATATTTCCAGTGAGAGGAGACTGATATTCCCAGTGAGACAGAATAGATATTCCCAGTGAGACAGAATAGATATTACCAGTACAGGAGAGTGATATTCCCAGTGAAATGAGCCTGATATTCCCAGTGAGATAGAATAGATATTCCCAGTGTTAGGAGACTGATATTCCCAGTGAAAGGGGACTGATATTCCAAGTGAGTGGAGACAGATATTCCCAGTGAGACAGAATAGATATTCCCAGTGAGTGGAGACTGATATTCCTTCTGAGACAGAATAGATATTCCCAGTGAGAGGAGACTTATATTCCCAATGAGACAGAATAGATATTCCCAGTGAGAGGAGACAGTTATTCCCAATGAGACAGATTAGATATTCCCAGTGAAAGGAGACTGATATGCCCAGTGAGTGGAGACTGATATTCCCAGTGAGAAAGAATAGATATTCCCAGTGAAAGGAGACTGATATTCCCAGTGAAAGGAGACTGATATTCCCAATGAGAGGAGACTGCTATTCCTAGTGAGACAGCATAGATGTTCCCAGTGAGAGGAGACTGATATTCCCAGTGAGAGGAGACTAATATTCCCAGTGAGCCAGTATTGATATTCCCAGTGACAGGAGACTGATATTCCTATTGAGGCAGAATAGATATTTCCACTGAGAGGAGACTGATATTCCCAGTGAGACAGAATAGATATTCCCAGTGAGAGGAGACTGATATTCCGAATGAGACAGAATAGATATTCCCTGTGAAAGGAGACTGATATTCAAAGTTAGAGGAGACTGATATTCCCAGTGAAAGGAGACTGTTATCCAAAGTGAGACAGAATAGATATTCCCAGTGAGAAGAGATTGATATTCCCAGTGAGAGGAGACTGATATTCCCAGTGAACTGAATAGATATTCCCAGTGAGAGGAGACTGATATTCCCAGTGAGAAGAGACTGATATTCCCAGTGAGAGTAGACTGATATTCCCAATGCGAAAGAATAGATATTCCCAATGAGAGGAGACTGATATTCCCAGTGAGAGAGAATAGATACTCACAGTGAAAGGTGAATGATATTCCCCAAGAGACAGTATAGATGTTCCCAGTGAGAGGAGACTGATATTCCCAGTGAGAGTAGAATAATACTCCCAGTGAGCCAGTATTGATATTCCCAGTGACAGGAGACTGATATTCCTATTGAGGCAGAATAGATATTTCCAGTGAGAGGAGACTGATATTCCCAGTGAGATAGAATAGATATTCCCAGTGTAAGGAGACCGATATTCCCAGTGAAAGGAGACTGATATTCCCAGTGAAAGGAGACTGATATTCCCAGTGAGTGGAGACTGATAATCCCAGTGAGACAGAATAGATATTCCCAGTTAGAGGAGACTGATATTCCCACTGAGAGAGAATAGATATTCCCAGTGAGAGGAGACTGATATTCCCACTGAGACAGAATAGATATTTCCAGTGAGAGGAGACTGATATTCCCACTGAGACAGAATAGATATTCCTAGTGAGACAGAATACATATTACCAGTACAGGAGAGTGATATTCCCAGTGAAATGAGCCTGATATTCCCAGTG
Source organism: Carcharodon carcharias (assembly GCF_017639515.1). NCBI lineage: Eukaryota > Metazoa > Chordata > Chondrichthyes > Lamniformes > Lamnidae > Carcharodon > Carcharodon carcharias. Next base: position 2,340,603 of record NW_024470654.1, read on the forward strand.
AGATAGAATAGATATTCCCAGTGTAAGGAGACTGATATTCCCAGTGAAAGGAGACTGATATTCCAAGTGAGTGGAGACAGATATTCCCAGTGAGACAGAATAGATATTCCCAGTGAGTGGAGACTGATATTCCTTCTGAGACAGAATAGATATTCCCAGTGAGAGGAGACTGATATTCCCAATGAGACAGAATAGATATTCCCAGTGAGTGGAGACTCATATTCCTTCTGAGACAGAATAGATATTCCCAGTGAGAGGAGACTGATATTCCCAGTGAGACAGAATAGATATTCCCAGTGATAGGAGACTGATATTCCCTGTGACACAGAATAAATATTTCCAGTGAGAGGAGACTGATATTCCCAGTGAGACAGAATAGTTAATCCCTGTGAGACAGAATAGATATTCCCAGTGGCAGAAGACTGATATTCCCAGTGAAAGGAGACTGATATTCCAGTGAGATAGAATACATATTCCCAGTGAAAGGAGACTGATATTCCCAGTGAGAGGAGACTGATATTCCCAGTGAGGCTGAACAGATATTCCTAGAGAGAGGAAACTGATATTCCCATGAGAGGAGACTGATATTCCCAGTGAGAAAAAAAAATATTCCCATTGAAAGGAGAATGATATACCCAGTGAAAGGAGACTGCTATTCCAAGTGAGAGGAGACTGATATTCCCAGTGAGAGGAAACTGATATTCCCAGTGAAAGGAGACTGATATTCACAGTGAGACAGAATAGATATTCCTTTGAGCGGATATTGAGATTCCCAGTGAGTGGAGACTGATATTCCCAGTGAGACAGAATAGACATTCCCAGTGAGAGCAGACTGATATTCCGTCTGAGACAGAATAGATATTCCCAGTGAGAGGAGACTGATATTCCTAATGAGGCAGAATAGATATTCCCAGTGAGAGGAGACAGATATTCCCAATGAGACAGAATAGATATTTCCAGTGAGAGGAGACTGATATTCCCAGTGAACAGAATAGATATTCCCAGTGAGAGGAGACTGATATTCCCAGTGAGAAGAGACTGATATTCCCAGTGAGAGTAGACTGATATTCCCAATGAGAAAGAATAGATATTCCCAATGAGAGGAGACTGATATTCCCAGTGAGACAGAATAGATATTCACAGTGAAAGTTGAATGATATTCCCCATGAGACAGAATAGATATTCCCAGTGAAAGGAGACTGATATTCCCAGTGAAAGGAGAATGATATTTCCAGTGAGAGGAGACTGCTATTCCCAGTGAGACAGTATAGATGTTCCCAGTGAGAGGAGACTGATATTCCCAGTGAGAGTAGAATAATATTCCCAGTGAGCCAGTATTGATATTCCCAGTGACAGGAGACTGATATTCCTATTGAGGCAGAATAGATATTTCCAGTGAGAGGAGACTGATATTCCCAGTGAGATAGAATAGATATTCCCAGTGTAAGGAGACTGATATTCCCAGTGAAAGGAGACTGATATTCCCAGTGAAAGGAGACTGATATTCCCAGTGAGTGGAGACTGATAATCCCAGTGAGACAGAATAGATATTCCCAGTTGGAGGAGACTGATATTCCCACTGAGACAGAATAGATATTCCCAGTGAGAGGAGACTGATATTCCCAGTGAGACAGAATAGATATTCCCAGTGAGAGGAGACTGATATTCCCACTGAGACAGAATAGATATTTCCAGTGACAGGAGACTGATATTCCCAGTGAGACAGATTAGATATTCCCAGTGATACAGAATAGTTATTACCAGTACAGGAGACTGATATTCCCAGTGAAATGAGCCTGATATTCCCAGTGAGAAACAATAGATATTCCCAGTGAGAGGAGACTGACATTCCCAGTGAGAGGAGACTGATATTCCCAGTGAGAGGAGACTGCTATTCCCAGTGAGACAGAATAGATATTCCCAGTGATAGGAGACTGATATTCCCAGTGAGACAGAATAGATATTTCCAGTGAGAGGAGACTGATATTCCCAGTGAGAGGAGACTGATATACCCAATGAGACTGAATAGATATTCCCAGAGAGAGGAGACTGATATTCCCAATGAGAGGAGACTAATATTCCCAGTGAGAAAGAAAAGATATTCCCAGTGAAAGGAGAATGATATACCCAGTGAAAGGAGACTGCTATTCCCAGTGAGAGAAGACTGACATTCCCAGTGAGACGAAACTGATATCCCCAGTGAAAGGAGACTGATATTCACAGTGAGACAGAATAGATATTCCTTTGAGAGGATATTGAGATTCCCAGTGAGTGGAGACTGATATCCCCAGTGAGAAAGAATAGATATTCCCAGTGAAAGGAGACTGATATTCCCAATGAGAGGAGACTGCTATTCCTAGTGAGACAGTATAGATGTTCCCAGTGAGAGGAGACTGATATTCCCAGTGAGAGGAGACTAATATTCCCAGTGACCCAGTATTGATATTCCCAGTGAGAGGAGACTGATATTCCTAGTGAGACAGAATAGATATTTTCAGTGAGAGGAGACTGATATTCCCAGTGAGACAGAATAGATATTCCCAGTGAGACAGAATAGATATTACCAGTACAGGAGAGTGATATTCCCAGTGAAATGAGCCTGATATTCCCAGTGAGATAGAATAGATATTCCCAGTGTTAGGAGACTGATATTCCCAGTGAAAGGGGACTGATATTCCAAGTGAGTGGAGACAGATATTCCCAGTGAGACAGAATAGATATTCCCAGTGAGTGGAGACTGATATTCCTTCTGAGACAGAATAGATATTCCCAGTGAGAGGAGACTTATATTCCCAATGAGACAGAATAGATATTCCCAGTGAGAGGAGACAGTTATTCCCAATGAGACAGATTAGATATTCCCAGTGAAAGGAGACTGATATGCCCAGTGAGTGGAGACTGATATTCCCAGTGAGAAAGAATAGATATTCCCAGTGAAAGGAGACTGATATTCCCAGTGAAAGGAGACTGATATTCCCAATGAGAGGAGACTGCTATTCCTAGTGAGACAGCATAGATGTTCCCAGTGAGAGGAGACTGATATTCCCAGTGAGAGGAGACTAATATTCCCAGTGAGCCAGTATTGATATTCCCAGTGACAGGAGACTGATATTCCTATTGAGGCAGAATAGATATTTCCACTGAGAGGAGACTGATATTCCCAGTGAGACAGAATAGATATTCCCAGTGAGAGGAGACTGATATTCCGAATGAGACAGAATAGATATTCCCTGTGAAAGGAGACTGATATTCAAAGTTAGAGGAGACTGATATTCCCAGTGAAAGGAGACTGTTATCCAAAGTGAGACAGAATAGATATTCCCAGTGAGAAGAGATTGATATTCCCAGTGAGAGGAGACTGATATTCCCAGTGAACTGAATAGATATTCCCAGTGAGAGGAGACTGATATTCCCAGTGAGAAGAGACTGATATTCCCAGTGAGAGTAGACTGATATTCCCAATGCGAAAGAATAGATATTCCCAATGAGAGGAGACTGATATTCCCAGTGAGAGAGAATAGATACTCACAGTGAAAGGTGAATGATATTCCCCAAGAGACAGTATAGATGTTCCCAGTGAGAGGAGACTGATATTCCCAGTGAGAGTAGAATAATACTCCCAGTGAGCCAGTATTGATATTCCCAGTGACAGGAGACTGATATTCCTATTGAGGCAGAATAGATATTTCCAGTGAGAGGAGACTGATATTCCCAGTGAGATAGAATAGATATTCCCAGTGTAAGGAGACCGATATTCCCAGTGAAAGGAGACTGATATTCCCAGTGAAAGGAGACTGATATTCCCAGTGAGTGGAGACTGATAATCCCAGTGAGACAGAATAGATATTCCCAGTTAGAGGAGACTGATATTCCCACTGAGAGAGAATAGATATTCCCAGTGAGAGGAGACTGATATTCCCACTGAGACAGAATAGATATTTCCAGTGAGAGGAGACTGATATTCCCACTGAGACAGAATAGATATTCCTAGTGAGACAGAATACATATTACCAGTACAGGAGAGTGATATTCCCAGTGAAATGAGCCTGATATTCCCAGTGAGATAGAATAGATATTCCCAGTGTAAGGAGACTGATATTCCCAGTGAAAGGAGACTGATATTCCAAGTGAGTGGAGACAGATATTCCCAGTGAGACAGAATAGATATTCCCAGTGAGTGGAGACTGATATTCCTTCTGAGACAGAATAGATATTCCCAGTGAGAGGAGACTGATATTCCCAATGAGACAGAATAGATATTCCCAGTGAGTGGAGACTCATATTCCTTCTGAGACAGAATAGATATTCCCAGTGAGAGGAGACTGATATTCCCAGTGAGACAGAATAGATATTCCCAGTGATAGGAGACTGATATTCCCTGTGACACAGAATAAATATTTCCAGTGAGAGGAGACTGATATTCCCAGTGAGACAGAATAGTTAATCCCTGTGAGACAGAATAGATATTCCCAGTGGCAGAAGACTGATATTCCCAGTGAAAGGAGACTGATATTCCAGTGAGATAGAATACATATTCCCAGTGAAAGGAGACTGATATTCCCAGTGAGAGGAGACTGATATTCCCAGTGAGGCTGAACAGATATTCCTAGAGAGAGGAAACTGATATTCCCATGAGAGGAGACTGATATTCCCAGTGAGAAAAAAAAATATTCCCATTGAAAGGAGAATGATATACCCAGTGAAAGGAGACTGCTATTCCAAGTGAGAGGAGACTGATATTCCCAGTGAGAGGAAACTGATATTCCCAGTGAAAGGAGACTGATATTCACAGTGAGACAGAATAGATATTCCTTTGAGCGGATATTGAGATTCCCAGTGAGTGGAGACTGATATTCCCAGTGAGACAGAATAGACATTCCCAGTGAGAATAGACTGATATTCCGTCTGAGACAGAATAGATATTCCCAGTGAGAGGAGACTGATATTCCTAATGAGGCAGAATAGATATTCCCAGTGAGAGGAGACAGATATTCCCAATGAGACAGAATAGATATTTCCAGTGAGAGGAGACTGATATTCCCAGTGAACAGAATAGATATTCCCAGTGAGAGGAGACTGATATTCCCAGTGAGAAGAGACTGATATTCCCAGTGAGAGTAGACTGATATTCCCAATGAGAAAGAATAGATATTCCCAATGAGAGGAGACTGATATTCCCAGTGAGACAGAATAGATATTCACAGTGAAAGTTGAATGATATTCCCCATGAGACAGAATAGATATTCCCAGTGAAAGGAGACTGATATTCCCAGTGAAAGGAGAATGATATTTCCAGTGAGAGGAGACTGCTATTCCCAGTGAGACAGTATAGATGTTCCCAGTGAGAGGAGACTGATATTCCCAGTGAGAGTAGAATAATATTCCCAGTGAGCCAGTATTGATATTCCCAGTGACAGGAGACTGATATTCCTATTGAGGCAGAATAGATATTTCCAGTGAGAGGAGACTGATATTCCCAGTGAGATAGAATAGATATTCCCAGTGTAAGGAGACTGATATTCCCAGTGAAAGGAGACTGATATTCCCAGTGAAAGGAGACTGATATTCCCAGTGAGTGGAGACTGATAATCCCAGTGAGACAGAATAGATATTCCCAGTTGGAGGAGACTGATATTCCCACTGAGACTTAATAGATATTCCCAGTGAGAGGAGACTGATATTCCCAGTGAGACAGAATAGATATTCCCAGTGAGAGGAGACTGATATTCCCACTGAGACAGAATAGATATTTCCAGTGACAGGAGACTGATATTCCCAGTGAGACAGATTAGATATTCCCAGTGATACAGAATAGTTATTACCAGTACAGGAGACTGATATTCCCAGTGAAATGAGCCTGATATTCCCAGTGAGAAACAATAGATATTCCCAGTGAGAGGAGACTGACATTCCCAGTGAGAGGAGACTGATATTCCCAGTGAGAGGAGACTGCTATTCCCAGTGAGACAGAATAGATATTCCCAGTGATAGGAGACTGATATTCCCAGTGAGACAGAATAGATATTTCCAGTGAGAGGAGACTGATATTCCCAGTGAGACAGAATAGATAATCCCTGTGAGACAGAATAGATATTCCCAGTGGCAGAAGATTGATATTCCCAGTGAAAGGAGAGTGATATTCCCAGTGAGAGGAGACTGATATTCCCAGTGAGGCTGAATAGATATTCCTAGAGAGAAGAGACTGATATTCCCAATGAGAGGAGACTAATATTCCCAGTGAGAAAGAAAAGATATTCCCAGTGAAAGGAGAATGATATACCCAGTGAAAGGAGACTGCTATTCCCAGTGAGAGAAGACTGACATTCCCAGTGAGACGAAACTGATATCCCCAGTGAAAGGAGACTGATATTCACAGTGAGACAGAATAGATATTCCTTTGAGAGGATATTGAGATTCCCAGTGAGTGGAGACTGATATCCCCAGTGAGAAAGAATAGATATTCCCAGTGAAAGGAGACTGATATTCCCAATGAGAGGAGACTGCTATTCCTAGTGAGACAGTATAGATGTTCCCAGTGAGAGGAGACTGATATTCCCAGTGAGAGGAGACTAATATTCCCAGTGAGCCAGTATTGATATTCCCAGTGACAGGAGACTGATATTCCTATTGAGGCAGAATAGATATTTCCACTGAGAGGAGACTGATATTCCCAGTGAGACAGAATAGATATTCCCAGTGAGAGGAGACTGATATTCCGAATGAGACAGAATAGATATTCCCAGTGAAAGGAGACTGATATTCAAAGTGAGAGGAGACTGATATTCCCAGTGAAAGGAGACTGTTATTCAAAGTGAGACAGAATAGATATTCCCAGTGAGAAGAGATTGATATTCCCACTGAGAGGAGACTGATATTCCCAGTGAACTGAATAGATATTCCCAGTGAGAGGAGACTGATATTCCCAGTGAGAAGAGACTGATATTCCCAGTGAGAGTAGACTGATATTCCCAATGAGAAAGAATAGATATTCCCAATGAGAGGAGACTGATATTCCCAGTGAAAGGAGACTGATATTCCCAGTGAAAGGAGACTGATATTCCCAGTGAGTGGAGACTGATAATCCCAGTGAGACAGAATACATATTCCCAGTGAGAGGAGACTGATATTCCCAGTGAGACAGAATAGATATTCCCAGTGAGAGGAGACTGATATTCCCACTGAGACAGAATAGATATTTCCAGTGAGAGGAGACTGATATTCCCAGTGAGACAGAATAGATATTCCCAGTGAGACAGAATAGATATTACCAGTACAGGAGAGTGATATTCCCAGTGAAATGAGCCTGATAGTCCCAGTGAGATAGAATAGATATTCCCAGTGTAAGGAGACTGATATTCCCAGTGAAAGGAGACTGATATTCCAAGTGAGTGGAGACAGATATTCCCAGTGAGACAGAATAGATATTCCCAGTGAGAGCAGACTGATATTCCCAGTGAGACAGAATAGATATTTCCAGTGAGAGGAGACTGATATTCCCAGTGAGACAGAATAGATATTCCCAGTGAGACAGAATAGATATTACCAGTACAGGAGAGTGATATTCCCATTGAAATGAGCCTGATATTCCCAGTGAGATAGAATGGATATTCCCAGTGTAAGGAGACTGATATTCCCAGTGAAAGGAGACTGATATTCCAAGTGAGTGGAGACAGATATTCCCAGTGAGACAGAATAGATATTCCCAGTGAGAGGAGACTGATATACCCAGTGAAAGGAGACTGCTATTCCAAGTGAGAGGAGACTGATATTCCCAGTGAGAGGAAACTGATATTCCCACTGAAAGGAGACTGATATTCACAGTGAGACAGAATAGATATTCCTTTGAGAGGATATTGAGATTCCCAGTGAGTGGAGACTGATATTCCCAGTGAGACAGAATAGACATTCCCAGTGAGAGCAGACTGATATTCCCTCTGAGACAGAATAGATATTCCCAGTGAGAGGAGACTGATATTCCCAGTGAGACAGAATAGATATTCCCAGTGAGAGGAGACTGATATTCCGAATGAGACAGAATAGATATTCCCTGTGAAAGGAGACTGATATTCAAAGTGAGAGGAGACTGATATTCCCAGTGAAAGGAGACTGTTATCCAAAGTGAGACAGAATAGATATTCCCAGTGAGAAGATATTGATATTCCAGGTGAGAGGAGACTGATATTCCCAGTGACCTGAATAGATATTCCCAGTGAGAGGAGACTGATATTCCCAGTGAGAAGAGACTGATATTCCCATTGACAGTAGACTGATATTCCCAATGCGAAAGAATAGATATTCCCAATGAGAGGAGACTGATATTCCCAGTGAGACAGAATAGATACTCAAAGTGAAAGGTGAATGATATTCCCCAAGAGACAGTATAGATGTTCCCAGTGAGAGGAGACTGATATTCCCAGTGAGAGTAGAATAATACTCCCAGTGAGCCAGTATTGATATTCCCAGTGACAGGAGACTGATATTCCTATTGAGGCAGAATAGATATTTCCAGTGAGAGGAGACTGATATTCCCAGTGAGATAGAATAGATATTCCCAGTGTAAGGAGACCGATATTCCCAGTGAAAGGAGACTGATATTCCCAGTGAAAGGAGACTGATATTCCCAGTGAGTGGAGACTGATAATCCCAGTGAGACAGAATAGATATTCCCAGTTAGAGGAGACTGATATTCCCACTGAGAGAGAATAGATATTCCCAGTGAGAGGAGACTGATATTCCCACTGAGACAGAATAGATATTTCCAGTGAGAGGAGACTGATATTCCCACTGAGACAGAATAGATATTCCTAGTGAGACAGAATACATATTACCAGTACAGGAGAGTGATATTCCCAGTGAAATGAGCCTGATATTCCCAGTGAGATAGAATAGATATTCCCAGAGTAAGGAGACTGATATTCCCAGTGAAAGGAGACTGATATTCCAAGTGAGTGGAGACAGATATTCCCAGTGAGACAGAATAGATATTCCCAGTGAGTGGAGACTGATATTCCTTCTGAGACAGAATAGATATTCCCAGTGAGAGGAGACTGATATTCCCAATGAGACAGAATAGATATTCCCAGTGAGTGGAGACTGATATTCCTTCTGAGACAGAATAGATATTCCCAGTGAAAGGAGACTGATATTCCCAGTGAGACAGAATAGATATTCCCAGTGATAGGAGACTGATATTCCCTGTGACACAGAATAAATATTTCCAGTGAGAGGAGACTGATATTCCCAGTGAGACAGAATAGTTAATCCCTGTGAGACAGAATAGATATTCCCAGTGGCAGAAGACTGATATTCCCAGTGAAAGGAGACTGATATTCCAGTGAGATAGAATACATATTCCCAGTGAAAGGAGACTGATATTCCCAGTGAGAGGAGACTGATATTCCCAGTGAGACTGAATAGATATTCCAAAGAGAGGAGACTGATATTCCCAATGAGAGGAGACTAATATTACCAGTGAGAAAGAAAAGATATTCCCAGTGAAAGGAGAATGATATACCCAGTGAAAGGAGACTGCTATTCCCAGTGAGAAAAGACTGACATTCCCAGTGAGACGAAACTGATATCCCCAGTGAAAGGAGACTGATATTCACAGTGAGACAGAATAGATATTCCTTTGAGAGGATATTGAGATTCCCAGTGAGTGGAGACTGATATTCCCAGTGAAAGGAGACTGATATTCCCAGTGAAAGGAGACTGATATTCCCAATGAGAGGAGACTGCTCTTCCTAGTGAGACAGTATAGATGTTCCCAGTTAGAGGAGACTGATATTCCCAGTGAGAGGAGACTAATATTCCCAGTGAGCCAGTATTGATATTCCCAGTGACAGAAGACTGATATTCCTATTGAGGCAGAATAGATATTTCCACTGAGAGGAGACTGATATTCCCAGTGAGACAGAATAGATATTCCCAGTGAGAGGAGACTGATATTCCGAATGAGACAGAATAGATATTCCCAGTGAAAGGAGACTGATATTCAAAGTGAGAGGAGACTGATATTCCCAGTGAAAGGAGACTGTTATTCAAAGTGAGACAGAATAGATATTCCCAGTGAGAAGAGATTGATATTCCCAGTGAGAGGAGACTGATATTCCCAGTGAACTGAATAGATATTCGCAGTGAGAGGAGACTGATATTCCCAGTGAGAAGAGATTGATATTCCCAGTGAGAGTAGACTGATATTCCCAATGAGAAAGAATAGATATTCCCAATGAGAGGAGACTGATATTCCCAGTGAGACAGAATAGATATTCACAGTGAAAGGTGAATGATATTCCCCATGAGACAGAATAGATATTCCCAGTGAAAGGAGACTGATATTCCCAGTGAAAGGAGAATGATATTTCCAGTGAGAGGAGACTGCTATTCCCAGTTAGACAGTATAGATGTTCCCAGTGAGAGGAGACTGATATTCCCAGTGAGAGTAGAATAATATTCCCAGTGAGCCAGTATTGATATTCCCAGTGACAGGAGACTGATATTCCTATTGAGGCAGAATAGATATTTCCAGTGAGAGGAGACTGATATTCCCAGTGAGATAGAATAGATATTTCCAGTGTAACGAGACTGATATTCCCAGTGAAAGGAGACTGATATTCCCAGTGAAAGGAGACTGATATTCCCAGTGAGTGGAGACTGATAATCCCAGTGAGACAGAATAGACATTCCCAGTGAGAGGAGACTGATATTCCCAATGAGACAGAATAGATATTCCCAGTGAGAGGAGACAGTTATTCCCAATGAGACAGATTAGATATTCCCAGTGAAAGGAGACTGATATTCCCAGTGAGTGGAGACTGATATTCCCAGTGAGAAAGAATAGATATTCCCAGTGAAAGGAGAGTGATATTCCCAGTGAAAGGAGACTGATATTCCCAATGAGAGGAGACTGCTATTCCTAGTGAGACAGTATAGATGTTCCCAGTGAGAGGAGACTGATATTCCCAGTGAGAGGAGACTAATATTTCCAGTGAGCCAGTATTGATATTCCCAGTGACAGGAGACTGATATTCCTATTGAGGCAGAATAGATATTTCCACTGAGAGGAGACTGATATTCCCAGTGAGATAGAATAGATATTCCCAGTGAGAGGAGACTGATATTCCGAATGAGACAGAATAGATATTCCCAGTGAAAGGAGACTGATATTCAAAGTGAGAGGAGACTGATATTCCCAGTGAAAGGAGACTGTTATCCAAAGTGAGACAGAATAGATATTCCCAGTGAGAAGAGATTGATATTCCCAGTGAGAGGAGACTGATATTCCCAGTGAACTGAATAGATATTCCCAGTGAGAGGAGACTGATATTCCCAGTGAGAAGAGACTGATATTCCCAGTGAGAGTAGACTGATATTCCCAATGAGAAAGAATAGATATTCCCAATGAGAGGAGACTGATATTCCCAGTGAGACAGAATAGATATTCACAGTGAAAGGTGAATGATATTCCCCATGAGACAGTATAGATGTTCCCAGTGAGAGGAGACTGATATTCCCAGTGAGAGTAGAATAATATTCCCAGTGAGCCAGTATTGATATTCCCAGTGACAGGAGACTGATATTCCTATTGAGGCAGAATAGATATTTCCAGTGAGAGGAGACTGATATTCCCAGTGAGATAGAATAGATATTCCCAGTGTAAGGAGACCGATATTCCCAGTGAAAGGAGACTGATATTCCCAGTGAAAGGAGACTGATATTCCCAGTGAGTGGAGACTGATAATCCCAGTGAGACAGAATACATATTCCCAGTTAGAGGAGACTGATATTCCCACTGAGACAGAATAGATATTCCCAGTGAGAGCAGACTGATATTCCCAGTGAGACAGAATAGATATTCCCAGTGAGAGGAGACTGATATTCCCACTGAGACAGAATAGATATTTCCAGTGAGAGGAGACTGATATTCCCAGTGAGACAGAATAGATATTCCCAGTGAGACAGAATAGATATTACCAGTACAGGAGAGTGATATTCCCAGTGAAATGAGCCTGATATTCCCAGTGAGATAGAATAGATATTCCCAGTGTAAGGAGACTGATATTCCCAGTGAAAGGAGACTGATATTCCAAGTGAGTGGAGACAGATATTCCCAGTGAGACAGAATAGAGATTCCCAGTGAGTGGAGACTGATATTCCTTCTGTGACAGAATAGATATTCCCAGTGAGAGGAGACTGATATTCCCAATGAGACAGAATAGATATTCCCAGTGAAAGGAGACTGATATTCCCAGTGAGTGGAGACTGATATTCCCAGTGAATGGAGACTGATATTCAAAGTGAGACAGAATAGATATTCCCAGTGAGAGGAGACTGATATTCCCAGTGAGAGGAGACTGATATTCCCAGTGAGAGGAGACTGCTATTCCCAGTGAGACAGAATAGATATTCCCAGTGATAGGAGACTGATATTCCCTGTGACACAGAATAAATATTTCCAGTGAGAGGAGACTGATATTCCCAGTGAGACAGAATAGTTAATCCCTGTGAGACAGAATAGATATTCCCAGTGGCAGAAGACTGATATTCCCAGTGAAAGGAGACTGATATTCCAGTGAGATAGAATACATATTCCCTGTGAAAGGAGACTGATATTCCCAGTGAGAGGAGACTGATATTCCCAGTGAGGCTGAATAGATATTCCTAGAGAGAGGAAACTGATATTCCCATGAGAGGAGACTGATATTCCCAGTGAGAAAAAAAAATATTCCCAGTGAAAGGAGAATGATATACCCAGTGAAAGGAGACTGCTATTCCCAGTGAAAGGAGACTGATATTCACAGTGAGACAGAATAGATATTCCTTTGAGCGGATATTGAGATTCCCAATGAGTGGAGCCTGATATTCCCAGTGAGACAGAAGAGACATTCCCAGTGAGAGCAGACTGATATTCCGTCTGAGACAGAATAGATATTCCCAGTGAGAGGAGACTGATATTCCTAATGAGGCAGAATAGATATTCCCAGTGAGAGGAGACAGATATTCCCAATGAGACAGATTAGATATTTCCAGTGAGAGGAGACTGATATTCCCAGTGAACAGAATAGATATTCCCAGTGAGAGGAGACTGATATTCCCAGTGAGAAGAGACTGATATTCCCAGTGAGAGTAGACTGATATTCCCAATGAGAAAGAATAGATATTCCCAATGAGAGGAGACTGATATTCCTCAGTGAGACAGAATAGATATTCACAGTGAAAGTTGAATGATATTCCCCATGAGACAGAATAGATATTCCCAGTGAAAGGAGACTGATATTCCCAGTGAAAGGAGAATGATATTTCCAGTGAGAGGAGACTGCTATTCCCAGTGAGACAGTATAGATGTTCCGAGTGAGAGGAGACTGATATTCCCAGTGAGAGTAGAATAATATTCCCAGTGAGCCAGTATTGATATTCCCAGTGACAGGAGACTGATATTCCTATTGAGGCAGAATAGATATTTCCAGTGAGAGGAGACTGATATTCCCAGTGAGATAGAATAGATATTCCCAGTGTAAGGAGACTGACATTCCCAGTGAAAGGAGACTGATATTCCCAGTGAAAGGAGACTGATATTCCCAGTGAGTGGAGACTGATAATCCCAGTGAGACAGAATAGATATTCCCAGTTAGAGGAGACTGATATTCCCACTGAGACAGAATAGATATTCCCAGTGAGAGGAGACTGATATTCCCCGTGAGACAGAATATATATTCCCAGTGAGAGGAGACTGATATTCCCACTGAGACAGAATAGATATTTCCAGTGACAGGAGACTGATATTCCCAGTGAGACAGAATAGATATTCCCAGTGAGACAGAATAGTTATTACCAGTACAGGAGACTGATATTCCCAGTGAAATGAGCCTGATATTCCCAGTGAGAAAGAATAGATATTCCCAGTGAGAGGAGACTGATATTCCCAGTGAGAGGAGACTGATATTCCCAGTGAGAGGAGACTGCTATTCCCAGTGAGACAGAATAGATATTCCCAGTGATAGGAGACTGATATTCCCAGTGAGACAGAATAGATATTTCCAGTGAGAGGAGACTGATATTCCCAGTGAGACAGAATAGATAATCCCTGTGACACAGAATAGATATTCCCAGTGGCAGAAGACTGATATTCCCATTGAAAGGAGAATGATATTCCAGTGAGATAGAATACATATTCCCAGTGAAAGGAGACTGATATTCCCAGTAGGAGGAGACTGATATTCCCAGTGAGACTGAATAGATATTCCAAAGAGAGGAGACTGATATTCCCAATGAGAGGAGACTAATATTACCAGTGAGAAAGAAAAGATATTCCCAGTGAAAGGAGAATGATATACCCAGTGAAAGGAGACTGCTATTCCCAGTGAGAAAAGACTGACATTCCCAGTGAGACGAAACTGATATCCCCAGTGAAAGGAGACTGATATTCACAGTGAGACAGAATAGATATTCCTTTGAGAGGATATTGAGATTCCCAGTGAGTGGAGACTGATATTCCCAGTGAAAGGAGACTGATATTCCCAGTGAAAGGAGACTGATATTCCCAATGAGAGGAGACTGCTCTTCCTAGTGAGACAGTATAGATGTTCCCAGTTAGAGGAGACTGATATTCCCAGTGAGAGGAGACTAATATTCCCAGTGAGCCAGTATTGATATTCCCAGTGACAGAAGACTGATATTCCTATTGAGGCAGAATAGATATTTCCACTGAGAGGAGACTGATATTCCCAGTGAGACAGAATAGATATTCCCAGTGAGAGGAGACTGATATTCCGAATGAGACAGAATAGATATTCCCAGTGAAAGGAGACTGATATTCAAAGTGAGAGGAGACTGATATTCCCAGTGAAAGGAGACTGTTATTCAAAGTGAGACAGAATAGATATTCCCAGTGAGAAGAGATTGATATTCCCAGTGAGAGGAGACTGATATTCCCAGTGAACTGAATAGATATTCCCAGTGAGAGGAGACTGATATTCCCAGTGAGAAGAGATTGATATTCCCAGTGAGAGTAGACTCATATTCCCAATGAGAAAGAATAGATATTCCCAATGAGAGGAGACTGATATTCCCAGTGAGACAGAATAGATATTCACAGTGAAAGGTGAATGATATTCCCCATGAGACAGAATAGATATTCCCAGTGAAAGGAGACTGATATTCCCAGTGAAAGGAGAATGATATTTCCAGTGAGAGGAGACTGCTATTCCCAGTGAGACAGTATAGATGTTCCCAGTGAGAGGAGACTGATATTCCCAGTGAGAGTAGAATAATATTCCCAGTGAGCCAGTATTGATATTCCCAGTGACAGGAGACTGATATTCCTATTGAGGCAGAATAGATATTTCCAGTGAGAGGAGACTGATATTCCCAGTGAGATAGAATAGATATTTCCAGTGTAAGGAGACTGATATTCCCAGTGAAAGGAGACTGATATTCCCAGTGAAAGGAGACTGATATTCCCAGTGAGTGGAGACTGATAATCCCAGTGAGACAGAATAGATATTCCCAGTTAGAGGAGACTGATATTCCCACTGAGACAGAATAGATATTCCCAGTGAGAGCAGACTGATATTCCCAGTGAGACAGAATAGATATTTCCAGTGAGAGGAGACTGATATTCCCAGTGAGACAGAATAGATATTCCCAGTGAGACAGAATAGATATTACCAGTACAGGAGAGTGATATTCCCAGTGAAATGAGCCTGATATTCCCAGTGAGATAGAATAGATATTCCCAGTGTAAGGAGACTGATATTCCCAGTGAAAGGAGACTGATATTCCAAGTGAGTGGAGACAGATATTCCCACTGAGACAGAATAGATATTCCCAGTGAGTGGAGACTGATATTCCTTCTGAGACAGAATAGATATTCCCAGTGAGAGGAGACTGATATTCCCAATGAGACAGAATAGATATTCCCAGTGAGAGGAGACAGTTATTCCCAATGAGACAGATTAGATATTCCCAGTGAAAGGAGACTGATATTCCCAGTGAGTGGAGACTGATATTCCCAGTGAGAAAAAATAGATATTCCCAGTGAAAGGAGAGTGATATTCCCAGTGAAATGAGACTGATATTCCCAATGAGAGGAGACTGCTATTCCTAGTGAGACAGTATAGATGTTCCCAGTGAGAGGAGACTGATATTCCCAGTGAGAGGAGACTAATATTCCCAGTGAGCCAGTATTGATATTCCAAGTGACAGGAGACTGATATTCCTATTGAGGCAGAATAGATATTTCCACTGAGAGGAGACTGATATTCCCAGTGAGATAGAATAGATATTCCCAGTGAGAGGAGACTGATATTCCGAATGAGACAGAATAGATATTCCCAGTGAAAGGAGACTGATATTCAAAGTGAGAGGAGACTGATATTCCCAGTGAAAGGAGACTGTTATCCAAAGTGAGACAGAATAGATATTCCCAGTGAGAAGAGATTGATATTCCCAGTGAGAGGAGACTGATATTCCCAGTGAACTGAATAGATATTCCCAGTGAGAGGAGACTGATATTCCCAGTGAGAAGAGACTGATATTCCCAGTGAGAGTAGACTGATATTCCCAATGAGAAAGAATAGATATTCCCAATGAGAGGAGACTGATATTCCCAGTGAGACAGAATAGATATTCACAGTGAAAGGTGAATGATATTCCCCATGAGACAGTATAGATGTTCCCAGTGAGAGGAGACTGATATTCCCAGTGAGAGTAGAATAATATTCCCAGTGAGCCAGTATTGATATTCCCAGTGACAGGAGACTGATATTCCTATTGAGGCAGAATAGATATTTCCAGTGAGAGGAGACTGATATTCCCAGTGAGATAGAATAGATATTCCCAGTGTAAGGAGACCGATATTCCCAGTGAAAGGAGACTGATATTCCCAGTGAAAGGAGACTGATATTCCCAGTGAGTGGAGACTGATAATCCCAGTGAGACAGAATACATATTCCCAGTTAGAGGAGACTGATATTCCCACTGAGACAGAATAGATATTCCCAGTGAGAGCAGACTGATATTCCCAGTGAGACAGAATAGATATTCCCAGTGAGAGGAGACTGATATTCCCACTGAGACAGAATAGATATTTCCAGTGAGAGGAGACTGATATTCCCAGTGAGACAGAATAGATATTCCCAGTGAGACAGAATAGATATTACCAGTACAGGAGAGTGATATTCCCAGTGAAATGAGCCTGATATTCCCAGTGAGATAGAATAGATATTCCCAGTGTAAGGAGACTGATATTCCCAGTGAAAGGAGACTGATATTCCAAGTGAGTGGAGACAGATATTCCCAGTGAGACAGAATAGAGATTCCCAGTGAGTGGAGACTGATATTCCTTCTGTGACAGAATAGATATTCCCAGTGAGAGGAGACTGATATTCCCAATGAGACAGAATAGCTATTCCCAGTGAAAGGAGACTGATATTCCCAGTGAGTGGAGACTGATATTCCCAGTGAATGGAGACTGATATTCAAAGTGAGACAGAATAGATATTCCCAGTGAGAGGAGACTGATATTCCCAGTGAGAGGAGACTGATATTCCCAGTGAGAGGAGACTGCTATTCCCAGTGAGACAGAATAGATATTCCCAGTGATAGGAGACTGATATTCCCTGTGACACAGAATAAATATTTCCAGTGAGAGGAGACTGATATTCCCAGTGAGACAGAATAGTTAATCCCTGTGAGACAGAATAGATATTCCCAGTGGCAGAAGACTGATATTCCCAGTGAAAGGAGACTGATATTCCAGTGAGATAGAATACATATTCCCTGTGAAAGGAGACTGATATTCCCAGTGAGAGGAGACTGATATTCCCAGTGAGGCTGAATAGATATTCCTAGAGAGAGGAAACTGATATTCCCATGAGAGGAGACTGATATTCCCAGTGAGAAAAAAAAAATATTTCCAGTGAAAGGAGAATGATATACCCAGTGAAAGGAGACTGCTATTCCCAGTGAAATGAGACTGATATTCACAGTGAGACAGAATAGATATTCCTTTGAGCGGATATTGAGATTCCCAATGAGTGGAGCCTGATATTCCCAGTGAGACAGAAGAGACATTCCCAGTGAGAGCAGACTGATATTCCGTCTGAGACAGAATAGATATTCCCAGTGAGAGGAGACTGATATTCCTAATGAGGCAGAATAGATATTCCCAGTGAGAGGAGACAGATATTCCCAATGAGACAGATTAGATATTTCCAGTGAGAGGAGACTGATATTCCCAGTGAACAGAATAGATATTCCCAGTGAGAGGAGACTGATATTCCCAGTGAGAAGAGACTGATATTCCCAGTGAGAGTAGACTGATATTCCCAATGAGAAAGAATAGATATTCCCAATGAGAGGAGACTGATATTCCTCAGTGAGACAGAATAGATATTCACAGTGAAAGTTGAATGATATTCCCCATGAGACAGAATAGATATTCCCAGTGAAAGGAGACTGATATTCCCAGTGAAAGGAGAATGATATTTCCAGTGAGAGGAGACTGCTATTCCCAGTGAGACAGTATAGATGTTCCGAGTGAGAGGAGACTGATATTCCCAGTGAGAGTAGAATAATATTCCCAGTGAGCCAGTATTGATATTCCCAGTGACAGGAGACTGATATTCCTATTGAGGCAGAATAGATATTTCCAGTGAGAGGAGACTGATATTCCCAGTGAGATAGAATAGATATTCCCAGTGTAAGGAGACTGACATTCCCAGTGAAAGGAGACTGATATTCCCAGTGAAAGGAGACTGATATTCCCAGTGAGTGGAGACTGATAATCCCAGTGAGACAGAATAGATATTCCCAGTTAGAAAAGACTGATATTCCCACTGAGACAGAATAGATATTCCCAGTGAGAGGAGACTGATATTCCCCGTGAGACAGAATATATATTCCCAGTGAGAGGAGACTGATATTCCCACTGAGACAGAATAGATATTTCCAGTGAGAGGAGACTGATATTCCCAGTGAGACAGAATAGATATTCCCAGTGAGACAGAATAGATATTACCAGTACAGGAGAGTGATATTCCCAGTGAAATGAGCCTGATATTCCCAGTGAGATAGAATAGATATTCCCAGTGTAAGGAGACTGATATTCCCAGTGAAAGGAGACTGATATTCCAAGTGAGTGGAGACAGATATTCCCACTGAGACAGAATAGATATTCCCAGTGAGTGGAGACTGATATTCCTTCTGAGACAGAATAGATATTCCCAGTGAGAGGAGACTGATATTCCCAATGAGACAGAATAGATATTCCCAGTGAGAGGAGACAGTTAATCCCAATGAGACAGATTAGATATTCCCAGTGAAAGGAGACTGATATTCCCAGTGAGTGGAGACTGATATTCCCAGTGAGAAAAAATAGATATTCCCAGTGAAAGGAGAGTGATATTCCCAGTGAAAGGAGACTGATATTCCCAATGAGAGGAGACTGCTATTCCTAGTGAGACAGTATAGATGTTC
Source organism: Carcharodon carcharias (assembly GCF_017639515.1). NCBI lineage: Eukaryota > Metazoa > Chordata > Chondrichthyes > Lamniformes > Lamnidae > Carcharodon > Carcharodon carcharias. The sequence continues at coordinate 2,360,079 of NW_024470654.1, forward strand.
CCAGTGAGAGGAGACTGATATTCCCAGTGAGAGGAGACTAATATTCCCAGTGAGCCAGTATTGATATTCCAAGTGACAGGAGACTGATATTCCTATTGAGGCAGAATAGATATTTCCACTGAGAGGAGACTGATATTCCCAGTGAGATAGAATAGATATTCCCAGTGAGAGGAGACTGATATTCCGAATGAGACAGAATAGATATTCCCAGTGAAAGGAGACTGATATTCAAAGTGAGAGGAGACTGATATTCCCAGTGAAAGGAGACTGTTATCCAAAGTGAGACAGAATAGATATTCCCAGTGAGAAGAGATTGATATTCCCAGTGAGAGGAGACTGATATTCCCAGTGAACTGAATAGATATTCCCAGTGAGAGGAGACTGATATTCCCAGTGAGAAGAGACTGATATTCCCAGTGAGAGTAGACTGATATTCCCAATGAGAAAGAATAGATATTCCCAATGAGAGGAGACTGATATTCCCAGTGAGACAGAATAGATATTCACAGTGAAAGGTGAATGATATTCCCCATGAGACAGTATAGATGTTCCCAGTGAGAGGAGACTGATATTCCCAGTGAGAGTAGAATAATATTCCCAGTGAGCCAGTATTGATATTCCCAGTGACAGGAGACTGATATTCCTATTGAGGCAGAATAGATATTTCCAGTGAGAGGAGACTGATATTCCCAGTGAGATAGAATAGATATTCCCAGTGTAAGGTGACCGATATTCCCAGTGAAAGGAGACTGATATTCCCAGTGAAAGGAGACTGATATTCCCAGTGAAAGGAGACTGATATTCCCAGTGAGTGGAGACTGATAATCCCAGTGAGACAGAATACATATTCCCAGTTAGAGGAGACTGATATTCCCACTGAGACAGAATAGATATTCCCAGTGAGAGCAGACTGATATTCCCAGTGAGACAGAATAGATATTCCCAGTGAGAGGAGACTGATATTCCCACTGAGACAGAATAGATATTTCCAGTGAGAGGAGACTGATATTCCCAGTGAGACAGAATAGATATTCCCAGTGAGACAGAATAGATATTACCAGTACAGGAGAGTGATATTCCCAGTGAAATGAGCCTGATATTCCCAGTGAGATAGAATAGATATTCCCAGTGTAAGGAGACTGATATTCCCAGTGAAAGGAGACTGATATTCCAAGTGAGTGGAGACAGATATTCCCAGTGAGACAGAATAGATATTCCCAGTGAGTGGAGACTGATATTCCTTCTGTGACAGAATAGATATTCCCAGTGAGAGGAGACTGATATTCCCAATGAGACAGAATAGATATTCCCAGTGAGAGGAGACAGTTATTCCCAATGAGACGGAATAGATATTCCCAGTGAAAGGAGACTGATATTCCCAGTGAGTGGAGACTGATATTCCCAGTGAATGGAGACTGATATTCAAAGTGAGACAGAATAGATATTCCCAGTGAGAGGAGACTGATATTCCCAGTGAGAGGAGACTGATATTCCCAGTGAGAGGAGACTGCTATTCCCAGTGAGACAGAATAGATATTCCCAGTGATAGGAGACTGATATTCCCTTTGACACAGAATAAATATTTCCAGTGAGAGGAGACTGATATTCCCAGTGAGACAGAATAGTTAATCCCTGTGAGACAGAATAGATATTCCCAGTGGCAGAAGACTGATATTCCCAGTGAAAGGAGACTGATATTCCAGTGAGATAGAATACATATTCCCTGTGAAAGGAGACTGATATTCCCAGTGAGAGGAGACTGATATTCCCAGTGAGGCTGAATAGATATTCCTAGAGAGAGGAAACTGATATTCCCATGAGAGGAGACTGATATTCCCAGTGAGAAAAAAAAAATATTCCCAGTGAAAGGAGAATGATATACCCAGTGAAAGGAGACTGCTATTCCAAGTGAGAGGAGACTGATATTCCCAGTGAGAGGAAGCTGATATTCCCAGTGAAAGGAGACTGATATTCACAGTGAGACAGAATAGATATTCCTTTGAGCGGATATTGAGATTCCCAATGAGTGGAGACTGATATTCCCAGTGAGACAGAATAGACATTCCCAGTGAGAGCAGACTGATATTCCGTCTGATACAGAATAGACATTCCCAGTGAGAGGAGACTGATATTCCTAATGAATCAGAATAGATATTCCCAGTGAGAGGAGACAGATATTCCCAATGAGACAGATTAGATATTTCCAGTGAGAGGAGACTGATATTCCCAGTGAACAGAATAGATATTCCCAGTGAGAGGAGACTGATATTCCCAGTGAGAAGAGACTGATATTCCCAGTGAGAGTAGACTGATATTCCCAATGAGAAAGAATAGATATTCCCAATGAGAGGAGACTGATATTCCTCAGTGAGACAGAATAGATATTCACAGTGAAAGTTGAATGATATTCCCCATGAGACAGAATAGATATTCCCAGTGAAAGGAGACTGATATTCCCAGTGAAAGGAGAATGATATTTCCAGTGAGAGGAGACTGCTATTCCCAGTGAGACAGTATAGATGTTCCGAGTGAGAGGAGACTGATATTCCCAGTGAGAGTAGAATAATATTCCCAGTGAGCCAGTATTGATATTCCCAGTGACAGGAGACTGATATTCCTATTGAGGCAGAATAGATATTTCCAGTGAGAGGAGACTGATATTCCCAGTGAGATAGAATAGATATTCCCAGTGTAAGGAGACTGACATTCCCAGTGAAATGAGACTGATATTCCCAGTGAAAGGAGACTGATATTCCCAGTGAGTGGAGACTGATAATCCCAGTGAGACAGAATAGATATTCCCAGTTAGAGGAGACTGATATTCCCACTGAGACAGAATAGATATTCCCAGTGAGAGGAGACTGATATTCCCCGTGAGACAGAATATATATTCCCAGTGAGAGGAGACTGATATTCCCACTGAGACAGAATAGATATTTCCAGTGACAGGAGACTGATATTCCCAGTGAGACAGAATAGATATTCCCAGTGAGACAGAATAGTTATTACCAGTACAGGAGACTGATATTCCCAGTGAAATGAGCCTGATATTCCCAGTGAGAAAGAATAGATATTCCCAGTGAGAGGAGACTGATATTCCCAGTGAGAGGAGACTGATATTCCCAGTGAGAGGAGACTGATATTCCCAGTGAGAGGAGAATGCTATTCCCAGTGAGACAGAATAGATATTCCCAGTGATAGGAGACTGATATTCCCAGTGAGACAGAATAGATATTTCCAGTGAGAGGAGACTGATATTCCCAGTGAGACAGAATAGATAATCCCTGTGAGACAGAATAGATATTCCCAGTGGCAGAAGACTGATATTCCCAGTGAAAGGAGACTGATATTCCCAGTGAGAGGAGACTGATATTCCCAGTGAGACTGAATAGATATTCCAAAGAGAGGAGACTGATATTCCCAATGAGAGGAGACTAATATTACCAGTGAGAAAGAAAAGATATTCCCAGTGAAAGGAGAATGATATACCCAGTGAAAGGAGACTGCTATTCCCAGTGAGAAAAGACTGACATTCCCAGTGAGACGAAACTGATATCCCCAGTGAAAGGAGACTGATATTCACAGTGAGACAGAATAGATATTCCTTTGAGAGGATATTGAGATTCCCAGTGAGTGGAGACTGATATTCCCAGTGAAAGGAGACTGATATTCCCAGTGAAAGGAGACTGATATTCCCAATGAGAGGAGACTGCTCTTCCTAGTGAGACAGTATAGATGTTCCCAGTTAGAGGAGACTGATATTCCCAGTGAGAGGAATCTAATATTCCCAGTGAGCCAGTATTGATATTCCCAGTGACAGGAGACTGATATTCCTATTGAGGCAGAATAGATATTTCCACTGAGAGGAGACTGATATTCCCAGTGAGACAGAATAGATATTCCCAGTGAGAGGAGACTGATATTCCGAATGAGACAGAATAGATATTCCCAGTGAAAGGAGACTGATATTCAAAGTGAGAGGAGACTGATATTCCCAGTGAAAGGAGACTGTTATTCAAAGTGAGACAGAATAGATATTCCCAGTGAGAAGAGATTGATATTCCCAGTGAGAGGAGACTGATATTCCCAGTGAACTGAATAGATATTCCCAGTGAGAGGAGACTGATATTCCCAGTGAGAAGAGATTGATATTCCCAGTGAGAGTAGACTGATATTCCCAATGAGAAAGAATAGATATTCCCAATGAGAGGAGACTGATATTCCCAGTGAGACAGAATAGATATTCACAGTGAAAGGTGAATGATATTCCCCATGAGACAGAATAGATATTCCCAGTGAAAGGAGACTGATATTCCCAGTGAAAGGAGAATGATATTTCCAGTGAGAGGAGACTGCTATTCCCAGTGAGACAGTATAGATGTTCCCAGTGAGAGGAGACTGATATTCCCAGTGAGAGTAGAATAATATTCCCAGTGAGCCAGTATTGATATTCCCAGTGACAGGAGACTGATATTCCTATTGAGGCAGAATAGATATTTCCAGTGAGAGGAGACTGATATTCCCAGTGAGATAGAATAGATATTTCCAGTGTAAGGAGACTGATATTCCCAGTGAAAGGAGACTGATATTCCCAGTGAAAGGAGACTGATATTCCCAGTGAGTGGAGACTGATAATCCCAGTGAGACAGAATAGATATTCCCAGTTAGAGGAGACTGATATTCCCACTGAGACAGAATAGATATTCCCAGTGAGAGCAGACTGATATTCCCAGTGAGACAGAATAGATATTTCCAGTGAGAGGAGACTGATATTCCCAGTGAGACAGAATAGATATTCCCAGTGAGACAGAATAGATATTACCAGTACAGGAGAGTGATATTCCCAGTGAAATGAGCCTGATATTCCCAGTGAGATAGAATAGATATTCCCAGTGTAAGGAGACTGATATTCCCAGTGAAAGGAGACTGATATTCCAAGTGAGTGGAGACAGATATTCCTTCTGAGACAGAATAGATATTCCCAGTGAGAGGAGACTGATATTCCCAATGAGACAGAATAGTTATTCCCAGTGAGAGGAGACAGTTATTCCCAATGAGACAGAATAGATATTCCCAGTGAAAGGAGACTGATATTCCCAATGAGTGGAGACTGATATTCCCAGTGAAAGGAGACTGATATTCAAAGTGAGACAGAATAGATATTCCCAGTGAGAGGAGACTGATATTCCCAGTGAGAGGAGACTGCTATTCCCAGTGAGACAGATTAGATATTCCCACTGATAGGAGACTGATATTCCCAGTGACACAGAATAAATATTTCCAGTGAGAGGAGACTGATATTCCCAGTGAGACAGAATAGTTAATCCCTGTGAGACAGAATAGATATTCCCAGTGGCAGAGGACTGATATTCACAGTGAAAGGAGACTGATATTACAGTGAGATAGAATACATATTCCCAGTGAAAGGAGACTGATATTCCCAGTGAGAGGAGACTGATATTCCCAGTGAGGCTGAATAGATATTCCTATAGACAGGAAACTGATATTCCCATGAGAGGAGACTGATATTCCCAGTGAGAAAAAAAAGATATTCCCAGTGAAAGGAGAATGATATACCCAGTGAAAGGAGACTGCTATTCCAAGTGAGAGGAGACTGATATTCCCAGTGAGAGGAAACTGATATTCCCACTGAAAGGAGACTGATATTCACAGTGAGACAGAATAGATATTCCTTTGAGAGGATATTGAGATTCCCAGTGAGTGGAGACTGATATTCCCAGTGAGACAGAATAGACATTCCCAGTGAGAGCAGTTTGATATTCCCTCTGAGACAGAATAGATATTCCCAGTGAGAGGAGACTGATATTCCCAATGAGGCAGAATAGATATTCCCAGTGAGAGGAGACAGATATTCCCAATGAGACAGAATAGATATTTCCAGTGAGAGGAGACTGATATTCCCAGTGAACAGAATAGATATTCCCAGTGAGAGGAGACTGATATTCCCAGTGAAAAGAGACTGATATTCCCAGTGAGAGTAGACTGATATTCCCAATGAGAAAGAATAGATATTCCCAATGAGAGGAGACTGATATTCCCAGTGAGACAGAATAGATATTCACAGTGAAAGTTGAATGATATTCCCCATGAGACAGAATAGATATTCCCAGTGAAAGGAGACTGATATTCCCAGTGAAAGGAAAATGATATTTCCAGTGAGAGGAGACTGCTATTCCCAGTGAGACAGTACAGATGTTCCCAGTGAGAGGAGACTGATATTCCCAGTGAGACTGAATAGATATTCCAAAGAGAGGAGACTGATATTCCCAATGAGAGGAGACTAATATTACCAGTGAGAAAGAAAAGATATTCCCAGTGAAAGGAGAATGATATACCCAGTGAAAGGAGACTGCTATTCCCAGTGAGAGAAGACTGACATTCCCAGTGAGACGAAACTGATATCCCCAGTGAAAGGAGACTGATATTCACAGTGAGACAGAATAGATATTCCTTTGAGAGGATATTGAGATTCCCAGTGAGTGGAGACTGATATTCCCAGTGAAAGGAGACTGATATTCCCAGTGAAAGGAGACTGATATTCCCAATGAGAGGAGACTGCTCTTCCTAGTGAGACAGTATAGATGTTCCCAGTTAGAGGAGACTGATATTCCCAGTGAGAGTAGAATAATATTCCCAGTGAGCCAGTATTGATATTCCCAGTGACAGGAGACTGATATTCCTATTGAGGCAGAATAGATATTTCCAGTGAGAGGAGACTGATATTCCCAGTGAGATAGAATAGATATTCCCAGTGTAAGGAGACTGACATTCCCAGTGAAAGGAGACTGATATTCCCAGTGAAAGGAGACTGATATTCCCAGTGAGTGGAGACTGATAATCCCAGTGAGACAGAATAGATATTCCCAGTTAGAGGAGACTGATATTCCCACTGAGACAGAATAGATATTCCCAGTTATTGGAGACTGATATTCCCCGTGAGACAGAATATATATTCCCAGTGAGAGGAGACTGATATTCCCACTGAGACAGAATAGATATTTCCAGTGACAGGAGACTGATATTCCCAGTGAGACAGAATAGATATTCCCAGTGAGACAGAATAGTTATTACCAGTACAGGAGACTGATATTCCCAGTGAAATGAGCCTGATATTCCCAGTGAGAAAGAATAGATATTCCCAGTGAGAGGAGACTGATATTCCCAGTGAGAGGAGACTGATATTCCCAGTGAGAGGAGACTGCTATTCCCAGTGAGACAGAATAGATATTCCCAGTGATAGGAGACTGATATTCCCAGTGAGACAGAATAGATATTTCCAGTGAGAGGAGACTGATATTCCCAGTGAGACAGAATAGATAATCCCTGTGAGACAGAATAGATATTCCCAGTGGCAGAAGACTGATATTCCCAGTGAAAGGAGACTGATATTCCAGTGAGATAGAATACATATTCCCAGTGAAAGGAGACTGATATTCCCAGTGAGAGGAGACTGATATTCCCAATGAGAGGAGACTAATATTACCAGTGAGAAAGAAAAGATATTCCCAGTGAAAGGAGAATGATATACCCAGTGAAAGGAGACTGCTATTCCCAGTGAGAAAAGACTGACATTCCCAGTGAGACGAAACTGATATCCCCAGTGAAAGGAGACTGATATTCACAGTGAGACAGAATAGATATTCCTTTGAGAGGATATTGAGATTCCCAGTGAGTGGAGACTGATATTCCCAGTGAAAGGAGACTGATATTCCCAGTGAAAGGAGACTGATATTCCCAATGAGAGGAGACTGCTCTTCCTAGTGAGACAGTATAGATGTTCCCAGTTAGAGGAGACTGATATTCCCAGTGAGAGGAGACTAATATTCCCAGTGAGCCAGTATTGATATTCCCAGTGACAGAAGACTGATATTCCTATTGAGGCAGAATAGATATTTCCACTGAGAGGAGACTGATATTCCCAGTGAGACAGAATAGATATTCCCAGTGAGAGGAGACTGATATTCAAAGTGAGAGGAGACTGATATTCCCAGTGAAAGGAGACTGTTATTCAAAGTGAGACAGAATAGATATTCCCAGTGAGAAGAGATTGATATTCCCAGTGAGAGGAGACTGATATTCCCAATGAACTGAATAGATATTCCCAGTGAGAGGAGACTGATATTCCCAGTGAGAAGAGATTGATATTCCCAGTGAGAGTAGACTGATATTCCCAATGAGAAAGAATAGATATTCCCAATGAGAGGAGACTGATATTCCCAGTGAGACAGAATAGATATTCACAGTGAAAGGTGAATGATATTCCCCATGAGACAGAATAGATATTCCCAGTGAAAGGAGATTGATATTCCCAGTGAAAGGAGAATGATATTTCCAGTGAGAGGAGACTGCTATTCCCAGTGAGACAGTATAGATGTTCCCAGTGAGAGGAGACTGATATTCCCAGTGAGAGTAGAATAATATTCCCAGTGAGCCAGTATTGATATTCCCAGTGACAGGAGACTGATATTCCTATTGAGGCAGAATAGATATTTCCAGTGAGAGGAGACTGATATTCCCAGTGTGATAGAATAGATATTTCCAGTGTAAGGAGACTGATATTCCCAGTGAAAGGAGACTGATATTCCCAGTGAAAGGAGACTGATATTCCCAGTGAGTGGAGACTGATAATCCCAGTGAGACAGAATAGATATTCCCAGTTAGAGGAGACTGATATTCCCACTGAGACAGAATAGATATTCCCAGTGAGAGCAGACTGATATTCCCAGTGAGACAGAATAGATATTTCCAGTGAGAGGAGACTGATATTCCCAGTGAGACAGAATAGATATTCCCAGTGAGACAGAATAGATATTACCAGTACAGGAGAGTGATATTCCCAGTGAAATGAGCCTGATATTCCCAGTGAGATAGAATAGATATTCCCAGTGTAAGGAGACTGATATTCCCAGTGAAAGGAGACTGATATTCCAAGTGAGTGGAGACAGATATTCCCACTGAGACAGAATAGATATTCCCAGTGAGAGGAGACTGATATTCCTTCTGAGACAGAATAGATATTCCCAGTGAGAGGAGACTGATATTCCCAATGAGACAGAATAGTTATTCCCAGTGAGAGGAGACAGTTATTCCCAATGAGACAGAATAGATATTCCCAGTGAAAGGAGACTGATATTCCCAATGAGTGGAGACTGATATTCCCAGTGAAAGGAGACTGATATTCAAAGTGAGACAGAATAGATATTCCCAGTGAGAGGAGACTGATATTCCCAGTGAGAGGAGACTGCTATTCCCAGTGAGACAGATTAGATATTCCCACTGATAGGAGACTGATATTCCCAGTGACACAGAATAAATATTTCCAGTGAGAGGAGACTGATATTCCCAGTGAGACAGAATAGTTAATCCCTGTGAGACAGAATAGATATTCCCAGTGGCAGAGGACTGATATTCCCAGTGAAAGGAGACTGATATTCCAGTGAGATAGAATACATATTCCCAGTGAAAGGAGACTGATATTCCCAGTGTGAGGAGACTGATATTCCCAGTGAGGCTGAATAGATATTCCTAGAGACAGGAAACTGATATTCCCATGAGAGGAGACTGATATTCCCAGTGAGAAGAAAAATATATTCCCAGTGAAAGGAGAATGATATACCCAGTGAAAGGAGACTGCTATTCAAAGTGAGAGGAGACTGATATTCCCAGTGAGAGGAAACTGATATTCCCACTGAAAGGAGACTGATATTCACAGTGAGACAGAATAGATATTCCTTTGAGAGGATATTGAGATTCCCAGTGAGTGGAGACTGATATTCCCAGTGAGACAGAATAGACATTCCCAGTGAGAGCAGACTGATATTCCCTCTGAGACAGAATAGATATTCCCAGTGAGAGGAGACTGATATTCCAAATGAGGCAGAATAGATATTCCCAGTGAGAGGAGACAGATATTCCCAATGAGACAGAATAGATATTTCAACTGAGAGGAGACTGATATTCCCAGTGAACAGAATAGATATTCCCAGTGAGAGGAGACTGATATTCCCAGTGAAAAGAGACTGATATTCCCAGTGAGAGTAGACTGATATTCCCAATGAGAAAGAATAGATATTCCCAATGAGAGGAGACTGATATTCCCAGTGAGACAGAATAGATATTCACAGTGAAAGTTGAATGATATTCCCCATGAGACAGAATAGATATTCCCAGTGAAAGGAGACTGATATTCCCAGTGAAAGGAGAATGATATTTCCAGTGAGAGGAGACTGCTATTCCCAGTGAGACAGTATAGATGTTCCCAGTGAGAGGAAACTGATATTCCCAGTGAGAATGAATAGATATTCCAAAGAGAGGAGACTGATATTCCCAATGAGAGGAGACTAATATTACCAGTGAGAAAGAAAAGATATTCCCAGTGAAAGGAGAATGATATACCCAGTGAAAGGAGACTGCTATTCCCAGTGAGAGAAGACTGACATTCCCAGTGAGACGAAACTGATATCCCCAGTGAAAGGAGACTGATATTCACAGTGAGACAGAATAGATATTCCTTTGAGAGGATATTGAGATTCCCAGTGAGTGGAGACTGATATTCCCAGTGAAAGGAGACTGATATTCCCAGTGAAAGGAGACTGATATTCCCAATGAGAGGAGACTGCTCTTCCTAGTGAGACAGTATAGATGTTCCCAGTTAGAGGAGACTGATATTCCCAGTGAGAGGAGACTAATATTCCCAGTGAGCCAGTATTGATATTCCCAGTGACAGAAGACTGATATTCCTATAGAGGCAGAATAGATATTTCCACTGAGAGGAGACTGATATTCCCAGTGAGACAGAATAGATATTCCCAGTGAGAGGAGACTGATATTCCGAATGAGACAGAATAGATATTCCCAGTGAAAGGAGACTGATATTCAAAGTGAGAGGAGACTGATATTCCCAGTGAAAGGAGACTGTTATTCAAAGTGAGACAGAATAGATATTCCCAGTGAGAAGAGATTGATATTCCCAGTGAGAGGAGACTGATATTCCCAGTGAACTGAATAGATATTCCCAGTGAGAGGAGACTGATATTCCCAGTGAGAAGAGACTGATATTCCCAGTGAGAGTAGACTGATATTCCCAATGAGAAAGAATAGATATTCCCAATGAGAGGAGACTGATATTCCCAGTGAGACAGAATAGATATTCACAGTGAAAGGTGAATGATATTCCCCATGAGACAGAATAGATATTCCCAGTGAAAGGAGACTGATATTCCCAGTGAAAGGAGAATGATATTTCCAGTGAGAGGAGACTGCTATTCCCAGTGAGACAGTATAGATGTTCCCAGTGAGAGGAGACTGATATTCCCAGTGAGAGTAGAATAATATTCCCAGTGAGCCAGTATTGATATTCCCAGTGACAGGGGACTGATATTCCTATTGAGGCAGAATAGATATTTCCAGTGAGAGGAGACTGATATTCCCAGTGAGATAGAATAGATATTCCCAGTGTAAGGAGACTGATATTCCCAGTGAAAGGAGACTGATATTCCCAGTGAAAGGAGACTGATATTCCCAGTGAGTGGAGACTGATAATCCCAGTGAGACAGAATAGATATTCCCAGTTAGAGGAGACTGATATTCCCACTGAGACAGAATAGATATTCCCAGTGAGAGCAGACTGATATTCCCAGTGAGACAGAATAGATATTTCCAGTGAGAGGAGACTGATATTCCCAGTGAGACAGAATAGATATTCCCAGTGAGACAGAATAGATATTACCAGTACAGGAGAGTGATATTCCCAGTGAAATGAGCCTGATATTCCCAGTGAGATAGAACAGATATTCCCAGTGTAAGGAGACTGATATTCCCAGTGAAAGGAGACTGATATTCCAAGTGAGTGGAGACAGATATTCCCAGTGAGACAGAATAGATATTCCCAGTGAGAGGAGACTGATATTCCTTCTGAGACAGAATAGATATTCCCAGTGAGAGGAGACTGATATTCCCAATGAGACAGAATAGTTATTCCCAGTGAGAGGAGACAGTTATTCCCAATGAGACAGAATAGATATTCCCAGTGAAAGGAGACTGATATTCCCAATGAGTCGAGACTGATATTCCCAGTAAAAGGAGGCTGATATTCAAAGTGAGACAGAATAGATATTCCCAGTGAGAGGAGACTGATATTCCCAGTGAGAGGAGACTGCTATTCCCAGTGAGACAGATTAGATATTCCCACTGATAGGAGACTGATATTCCCAGTGACACAGAATAAATATTTCCAGTGAGAGGAGACTGATATTCCCAGTGAGACAGAATAGTTAATCCCTGTGAGACAGAATAGATATTCCCAGTGGCAGAGGACTGATATTCCCAGTGAAAGGAGACTGATATTCCCAGTGTGAGGAGACTGATATTCCCAGTGAGGCTGAATAGATATTCCTAGAGACAGGAAACTGATATTCCCATGAGAGGAGACTGATATTCCCAGTGAGAAAAAAAATATATTCCCAGTGAAAGGAGAATGATATACCCAGTGAAAGGAGACTGCTATTCAAAGTTAGAGGGGACTGATATTCCCAGTGAGAGGAAACTGATATTCCCACTGAAAGGAGACTGATATTCACAGTGAGACAGAATAGATATTCCTTTGAGAGGATATTGAGATTCCCAGTGAGTGGAGACTGATATTCCCAGTGAGACAGAATAGACATTCCCAGTGAGAGCAGACTGATATTCCCTCTGAGACAGAATAGATATTCCCAGTGAGAGGAGACAGATATTCCCAATGAGACAGAATAGATATTTCCAGTGAGAGGAGACTGATATTCCCAGTGAACAGAATAGATATTCCCAGTGAGAGGAGATGATATTCCCAGTGAAAAGAGACTGATATTCCCAGTGAGAGTAGACTGATATTCCCAATGAGAAAGAATAGATATTCCCAATGAGAGGAGACTGATATTCCCAGTGAGACAGAATAGATATTCACAGTGAAAGTTGAATGATATTCCCCATGAGACAGAATAGATATTCCCAGTGAAAGGAGACTGATATTCCCAGTGAAAGGAGAATGATATTTCCAGTGAGAGGAGACTGCTATTCCCAGTGAGACAGTATAGATGTTCCCAGTGAGAGGAGACTGATATTCCCAGTGAGAATGAATAGATATTCCAAAGAGAGGAGACTGATATTCCCAATGAGAGGAGACTAATATTACCAGTGAGAAAGAAAAGATATTCCCAGTGAAAGGAGAATGATATACCCAGTGAAAGGAGACTGCTATTCCCAGTGAGAGAAGACTGACATTCCCAGTGAGACGAAACTGATATCCCCAGTGAAAGGAGACTGATATTCACAGTGAGACAGAATAGATATTCCTTTGAGAGGATATTGAGATTCCCAGTGAGTGGAGACTGATATTCCCAGTGAAAGGAGACTGATATTCCCAGTGAAAGGAGACTGATATTCCCAATGAGAGGAGACTGCTCTTCCTAGTGAGACAGTATAGATGTTCCCAGTTAGAGGAGACTGATATTCCCAGTGAGAGGAGACTAATATTCCCAGTGAGCCAGTATTGATATACCCAGTGACAGAAGACTGATATTCCTATAGAGGCAGAATAGATATTTCCACTGAGAGGAGACTGATATTCCCAGTGAGACAGAATAGATATTCCCAGTGAGAGGAGACTGATATTCCGAATGAGACAGAATAGATATTCCCAGTGAAAGGAGACTGATATTCAAAGTGAGAGGAGACTGATATTCCCAGTGAAAGGAGACTGTTATTCAAAGTGAGACAGAATAGATATTCCCAGTGAGAAGAGATTGATATTCCCAGTGAGAGGAGACTGATATTCCCAGTGAACTGAATAGATATTCCCAGTGAGAGGAGACTGATATTCCCAGTGAGAAGAGACGGATATTCCCAGTGAGAGTAGACTGATATTCCCAATGAGAAAGAATAGATATTCCCAATGAGAGGAGACTGATATTCCCAGTGAGACAGAATAGATATTCACAGTGAAAGGTGAATGATATTCCCCATGAGACAGAATAGATATTCCCAGTGAAAGGAGACTGATATTCCCAGTGAAAGGAGAATGATATTTCCAGTGAGAGGAGACTGCTATTCCCAGTGAGACAGTATAGATGTTCCCAGTGAGAGGAGACTGATATTCCCAGTGAGAGTAGAATAATATTCCCAGTGAGCCAGTATTGATATTCCCAGTGACAGGAGACTGATATTCCTATTGAGGCAGAATAGATATTTCCAGTGAGAGGAGACTGATATTCCCAGTGAGATAGAATAGATATTCCCAGTGTAAGGAGACTGATATTCCCAGTGAAAGGAGACTGATATTCCCAGTGAAAGGAGACTGATATTCCCAGTGAGTGGAGACTGATAATCCCAGTGAGACAGAATAGATATTCCCAGTTAGAGGAGACTGATATTCCCACTGAGACAGAATAGATATTCCCAGTGAGAGGAGACTGATATTCCCAGTGAGACAGAATAGATATTTCCAGTGAGAGGAGACTGATATTCCCAGTGAGACAGAATAGATATTCCCAGTGAGACAGAATAGATATTACCAGTACAGGAGAGTGATATTCCCAGTGAAATGAGCCTGATATTCCCAGTGAGATAGAATAGATATTCCCAGTGTAAGGAGACTGATATTCCCAGTGAAAGGAGACTGATATTCCAAGTGAGTGGAGACAGATATTCCCAGTGAGACAGAATAGATATTCCCAGTGAGAGGAGACTGATATTCCTTCTGAGACAGAATAGATATTCCCAGTGAGAGGAGACTGATATTCCCAATGAGACAGAATAGTTATTCCCAGTGAGAGGAGACAGTTATTCCCAATGAGACAGAATAGATATTCCCAGTGAAAGGAGACTGATATTCCCAATGAGTGGAGACTGATATTCCCAGTAAAAGGAGACTGATATTCAAAGTGAGACAGAATAGATATTCCCAGTGAGAGGAGACTGATATTCCCAGTGAGAGGAGACTGCTATTCCCAGTGAGACAGATTAGATATTCCCACTGATAGGAGACTGATATTCCCAGTGACACAGAATAAATATTTCCAGTGAGAGGAGACTGATATTCCCAGTGAGACAGAATAGTTAATCCCTGTGAGACAGAATAGATATTCCCAGTGGCAGAGGACTGATATTCCCAGTGAAAGGAGAATGATATTCCAGTGAGATAGAATACATATTCCCAGTGAGAGGAGACTGATATTCCCAGTGAGGCTGAATAGATATTCCTAGAGACAGGAAACTGATATTCCCATGAGAGGAGACTGATATTCCCAGTGAGAAAAAAAATATATTCCCAGTGAAAGGAGAATGATATACCCAGTGAAAGGAGACTGCTATTCAAAGTGAGAGGAGACTGATATTCCCAGTGAGAGGAAACTGATATTCCCACTGAAAGGAGACTGATATTCACAGTGAGACAGAATAGATATTCCTTTGAGAGGATATTGAGATTCCCAGTGAGTGGAGACTGATATTCCCAGTGAGACAGAATAGACATTCCCAGTGAGAGCAGACTGATATTCCCTCTGAGACAGAATAGATATTCCCAGTGAGAGGAGACTGATATTCCCAATGAGGCAGAATAGATATTCCCAGTGAGAGGAGACAGATATTCCCAATGAGACAGAATAGATATTTCCAGTGAGAGGAGACTGATATTCCCAGTGAACAGAATAGATATTCCCAGTGAGAGGAGACTGATATTCCCAGTGAAAAGAGACTGATATTCCCAGTGAGAGTAGACTGATATTCCCAATGAGAAAGAATAGATATTCCCAATGAGAGGAGACTGATATTCCCAGTGAGACAGAATAGATATTCACAGTGAAAGTTGAATGATATTCCCCATGAGACAGAATAGATATTCCCAGTGAAAGGAGACTGATATTCCCAGTGAAAGGAGAATGATATTTCCAGTGAGAGGAGACTGCTATTCCCAGTGAGACAGTATAGATGTTCCCAGTGAGAGGAGACTGATATTCCCAGTGAGAATGAATAGATATTCCAAAGAGAGGAGACTGATATTCCCAATGAGAGGAGACTAATATTACCAGTGAGAAAGAAAAGATATTCCCAGTGAAAGGAGAATGATATACCCAGTGAAAGGAGACTGCTATTCCCAGTGAGAGAAGACTGACATTCCCAGTGAGACGAAACTGATATCCCCAGTGAAAGGAGACTGATATTCACAGTGAGACAGAATAGATATTCCTTTGAGAGGATATTGAGATTCCCAGTGAGTGGAGACTGATATTCCCAGTGAAAGGAGACTGATATTCCCAGTGAAAGGAGACTGATATTCCCAATGAGAGGAGACTGCTCTTCCTAGTGAGACAGTATAGATGTTCCCAGTTAGAGGAGACTGATATTCCCAGTGAGAGGAGACTAATATTCCCAGTGAGCCAGTATTGATATTCCCAGTGACAGAAGACTGATATTCCTATAGAGGCAGAATAGATATTTCCACTGAGAGGAGACTGATATTCCCAGTGAGACAGAATAGATATTCCCAGTGAGAGGAGACTGATATTCCGAATGAGACAGAATAGATATTCCCAGTGAAAGGAGACTGATATTCAAAGTGAGAGGAGACTGATATTCCCAGTGAAAGGAGACTGTTATTCAAAGTGAGACAGAATTGATATTCCCAGTGAGAAGAGATTGATATTCCCAGTGAGAGGAGACTGATATTCCCAGTGAACTGAATAGATATTCCCAGTGAGAGGAGACTGATATTCCCAGTGAGAAGAGACTGATATTCCCAGTGAGAGTAGACTCATATTCCCAATGAGAAAGAATAGATATTCCCAATGAGAGGAGACTGATATTCCCAGTGAGACAGAATAGATATTCACAGTGAAAGGTGAATGATATTCCCCATGAGACAGAATAGATATTCCCAGTGAAAGGAGACTGATATTCCCAGTGAAAGGAGAATGATATTTCCAGTGAGAGGAGACTGCTATTCCCAGTGAGACAGTATAGATGTTCCCAGTGAGAGGAGACTGATATTCCCAGTGAGAGTAGAATAATATTCCCAGTGAGCCAGTATTGATATTCCCAGTGACAGGAGACTGATATTCCTATTGAGGCAGAATAGATATTTCCAGTGAGAGGAGACTGATATTCCCAGTGAGATAGAATAGATATTCCCAGTGTAAGGAGACTGATATTCCCAGTGAAAGGAGACTGATATTCCCAGTGAAAGGAGACTGATATTCCCAGTGAGTGGAGACTGATAATCCCAGTGAGACAGAATAGATATTCCCAGTTAGAGGAGACTGATATTCCCACTGAGACAGAATAGATATTCCCAGTGAGAGCAGACTGATATTCCCAGTGAGACAGAATAGATATTTCCAGTGAGAGGAGACTGATATTCCCAGTGAGACAGAATAGATATTCCCAGTGAGACAGAATAGATATTACCAGTACAGGAGAGTGATATTCCCAGTGAAATGAGCCTGATATTCCCAGTGAGATAGAATAGATATTCCCAGTGTAAGGAGACTGATATTCCCAGTGAAAGGAGACTGATATTCCAAGTGAGTGGAGACAGATATTCCCAGTGAGACAGAATAGATATTCCCAGTGAGAGGAGACTGATATTCCTTCTGAGACAGAATAGATATTCCCAGTGAGAGGAGACTGATATTCCCAATGAGACAGAATAGTTATTCCCAGTGAGAGGAGACAGTTATTCCCAATGAGACAGAATAGATATTCCCAGTGAAAGGAGACTGATATTCCCAATGAGTGGAGACTGATATTCCCAGTAAAAGGAGACTGATATTCAAAGTGAGACAGAATAGATATTCCCAGTGAGAGGAGACTGATATTCCCAGTGAGAGGAGACTGCTATTCCCAGTGAGACAGATTAGATATTCCCACTGATAGGAGACTGATATTCCCAGTGACACAGAATAAATATTTCCAGTGAGAGGAGACTGATATTCCCAGTGAGACAGAATAGTTAATCCCTGTGAGACAGAATAGATATTCCCAGTGGCAGAGGACTGATATTCCCAGTGAAAGGAGACTGATATTCCAGTGAGATAGAATACATATTCCCAGTGAGAGGAGACTGATATTCCCAGTGAGGCTGAATAGATATTCCTAGAGACAGGAAACTGATATTCCCATGAGAGGAGACTGATATTCCCAGTGAGAAAAAAAATATATTCCCAGTGAAAGGAGAATGATATACCCAGTGAAAGGAGACTGCTATTCCAAGTGAGAGGAGACTGATATTCCCAGTGAGAGGAAACTGATATTCCCACTGAAAGGAGACAGATATTCACAGTGAGACAGAATAGATATTCCTTTGAGAGGATATTGAGATTCCCAGTGAGTGGAGACTGATATTCCCAGTGAGACAGAATAGACATTCCCAGTGAGAGCAGACTGATATTCCGAATGAGACAGAATAGATATTCCCAGTGAGAGGAGACTGATATTCCCAATGAGGCAGAATAGATATTCCCAGTGAGAGGAGACAGATATTCCCAATGAGACAGAATAGATATTTCCAGTGAGAGGAGACTGATATTCCCAGTGAACAGAATAGATATTCCCAGTGAGAGGAGACTGATATTCCCAGTGAAAAGAGACTGATATTCCCAGTGAGAGTAGACTGATATTCCCAATGAGAAAGAATAGATATTCCAAATGAGAGGAGACTGATATTCCCAGTGAGACAGAATAGATATTCACAGTGAAAGTTGAATGATATTCCCCATGAGACAGAATAGATATTCCCAGTGAAAGGAGACTGATATTCCCAGTGAAAGGAGAATGATATTTCCAGTGAGAGGAGACTGCTATTCCCAGTGAGACAGTATAGATGTTCCCAGTGAGAGGAGACTGATATTCCCAGTGAGAGTAGAATAATATTCCCAGTGAGCCAGTATTGATATTCCCAGTGACAGGAGACTGATATTCCTATTGAGGCAGAATAGATATTTCCAGTGAGAGGAGACTGATATTCCCAGTGAGATAGAATAGATATTCCCAGTGTAAGGAGACTGATATTCCCAGTGAAAGGAGACTGATATTCCCAGTGAAAGGAGACTGATATTCCCAGTGAAAGGAGACTGATATTCCCAGTGAGTGGAGACTGATAATCCCAGTGAGACAGAATAGATATTCCCAGTTAGAGGTGACTGATATTCCCACTGAGACAGAATAGATATTCCCAGTGAGAGGAGACTGATATTCCCACTGAGACAGAATAGATATTCCCAGTGAGATGTGACTGATATTCCCACTGAGACAGAATAGGTATTTCCAGTGACAGGAGACTGATATTATCAGTGAGACAGAATAGATATTCCCAGTGAGACAGAATAGTTATTATCAGTACAGGAGAGTGATATTCCAAGTGAAATGAGCCTGATATTCCCAGTGAGATAGAATAGATATTCCCAGTGTAAGGAGACTTATATTCCCAGTGAAAGGAGACTGATATTCCCAGTGAGTGGAGACAGATATTCCCAGTGAGACAGAATAGATATTCCCAGTGAAAGGAGACTGATATTCCCACTGAGACAGAATAGATATTTCCAGTGAAAGGAGACTGATATTCCCAGTGAGACAGAATAGATATTCCCAGTGAGACAGAATAGATATTCCCAGTGAGAGGAGACTGATATTCCCAATGAGACAGAATAGATAGTCCCAGTGAGCGGAGACAGTTATTCCCAATGAGACACAATAGATATATCCAGTGAAAGGAGACTGATATTCCCAGTGAGAAAGAATAGATATTCCCAGTGAGAGGAGACTGATATTCCCAGTGAGAGGAGACTGATATTCCCAGTGAGAGGAGACTGCTATTCCCAGTGAGACAGAATAGATATTCCCAGTGATAGGAGACTGATATTCCCAGTGACACAGAATAGATATTTCCAGTGAGAGGAGACTGATATTCCCAAAGAGACAGAATAGATAATCCCTGTGAGACAGTATAGATATTCCCAGTGGCAGAAGACTGATATTCCCAGTGAAAGGAGACTGATATTCCAGTGAGATAGAATACATATTCCCAGTGAAAGGAGACTGATATTCCCAGTGAGAGGAGACTGATATTCCCAGTGAGACTGAATAGATATTCCCCGAGAGAGAAGACTGATATTCCCAATGAGAGGAGACTAATATTACCAGTGAGAAAGAAAAGATATTCCCAGTGAAAGGAGAATGATATACCCAGTGAAAGGAGACTGCTATTCCCAGTGAGAGAAGACTGACATTCCCAGTGAGACGAAACTGATATCCCCAGTGAAAGGAGACTGATATTCAAAGTGAGACAGAATAGATATTCCTTTGAGAGGATATTGAGATTCCCAGTGAGTGGAGACTGATATTCCCAGTGAGAAAGAATAGATATTCCCAGTGAAAGGAGACTGATATTCCCAGTGAAAGGAGACTGATATTCCCAATGAGACGAGACTGCTATTCCTAGTGAGACAGTATAGATGTTCCCAGTGAGAGGAGACTGATATTCCCAGTGAGAGGAGACTAATATTCCCAGTGAGCCAGTATTGATATTCCCAGTGACAGGAGACTGATATTCCTATTGAGGCAGAATAGATATTTCCACTGAGAGGAGACTGATATTCCCAGTGAGACAGAATAGATATTCCCAGTGAGAGGAGATTGATATTCCGAATGAGACAGAATAGATATTCCCAGTGAAAGGAGACTGATATTCAAAGTGAGAGGAGACTGATATTCCCAGTGAAAGGAGACTGTTATTCAAAGTGAGACAGAATAGATATTCCCAGTGAGAAGAGATTGATATTCCCAGTGAGAGGAGACTGATATTCCCAGTGAACTGAATAGATATTCCCAGTGAGAGGAGACTGATATTCCCAGTGAGAAGAGACTGATATTCCCAGTGAGAGTAGACTGATATTCCCAATGAGAAAGAATAGATATTCCCAATGAGAGGAGACTGATATTCCCAGTGAGACAGAATAGATATTCACAGTGAAAGGTGAATGATATTCCCCATGAGACAGAATAGATATTCCCTGTGAAAGGAGACTGATATTCCCAGTGAAAGGAGAACGATATTTCCAGTGAGATGAGACTGCTATTCCCAGTGAGACAGTATAGATGTTCCCAGTGAGAGGAGACTGATATTCCCAGTGAGAGTAGAATAATATTCCCAGTGAGCCAGTATTGATATTCCCAGTGACAGGAGACTGATATTCCTATTGAGGCAGAATAGATATTTCCAGTGAGAGCAGTCTGATATTCCCAGTGAGATAGAATAGATATTCCCAGTGTAAGGAGACTGATATTCCCAGTGAAAGGAGACTGATATTCCCAGTGAAAGGAGACTGATATTCCCAGTGAGTGGAGACTGATAATCCCAGTGAGACAGAATAGATATTCCCAGTTAGAGGAGAATGATATTCCCACTGAGACAGAATAGATATTCCCAGTGAGAGGAGACTGATATTCCCAGTGAGACAGAATAGATATTCCCAGTGAGAGGAGACTGATATTCCCAGTGAGAGGAGACTGATATTCCCAGTGAGAGGAGACTGCTATTCCCAGTGAGACAGATTAGATATTCCCAGTGATAGGAGACTGATATTCCCAGTGACACAGAATAAATATTTCCAGTGAGAGGAGACTGATATTCCCAGTGAGACAGAATAGTTAATCCCTGTGAGACAGAATAGATATTCCCAGTGGCAGAAGACTGATATTCCCAGTGAAAGGAGACTGATATTCCAGTGAGATAGAATACATATTCCCAGTGAAAGGAGACTGATATTCCCAGTGAGAGGAGACTGATATTCCCAGTGAGGCTGAATAGATATTCCTAGAGACAGGAAACTGATATTCCCATGAGAGGAGACTGATATTCCCAGTGAGAAAAAAAAATATTCCCAGTGAAAGGAGAATGATATAACCAGTGAAAGGAGACTGCTATTCCAAGTGAGAGGAGACTGATATACCCAGTGAGAGGAAACTGATATTCCCACTGAAAGGAGACTGATATTCACAGTGAGACAGAATAGATATTCCTTTGAGAGGATATTGAGATTCCCAGTGAGTTGAGACTGATATTCCCAGTGAGACAGAATAGACATTCCCAGGGAGAGCAGACTGATATTCCCTCTGAGACAGAACAGATATTCCCAGTGAGAGGAGACTGATATTCCCAATGAGGCAGAATAGATATTCCCAGTGAGAGGAGACAGATATACCCAATGAGACAGAATAGATATTTCCAGTGAGAGGAGACTGATATTCCCATTGAACTGAATAGATATTCCCAGTGAGAGGAGACTGATATTCCCAGTGAGAAGAGACTGATATTCCCAGTGAGAGTAGACTGATATTCCCAATGAGAAAGAATAGATATTCCCAATGAGAGGAGACTGATATTCCCAGTGAGACAGAATAGATATTCACAGTGAAAGTTGAATGATATTCCCCATGAGACAGAATAGATATTCCCAGTGAAAGGAGACTGATATTCCCAGTGAAAGGAGAATGATATTTCCAGTAAGAGGAGACTGCTATTCCCAGTGAGACAGTATAGATGTTCCCAGTGAGAGGAGACTGATATTCCCAGTGAGAGTAGAATAATATTCCCAGTGAGCCAGTATTGATATTCCCAGTGACAGGAGACTGATATTCCTATTGAGGCAGAATAGATATTTCCAGTGAGAGGAGACTGATATTCCCAGTGAGATAGAATAGATATTCCCAGTGTAAGGAGACTGATATTCCCAGTGAAAGGAGACTGATATTCCCAGTGAACGGAGACTGATATTCCCAGTGAAAGGCGACTGATATTCCCAGTGAGTGGAGACTGATAAACCCAGTGAGACAGAATAGATATTCCCAGTTAGAGGAGACTGATATTCCCACTGAGACAGAATAGATATTTCCAGTGAGAGGAGACTGATATTCCCAGTGAGACAGAATAGATATTCCCAGTGAGAGGAGACTGATATTCCCACTGAGACAGAATAGATATTTCCAATGACAGGAGACTGATATTCCCAGTGAGACAGAATAGATATTCCCAGTGAGACAGAACAGTTATTACCAGTACAGGAGAGTGATATTCCCAGTGAAATGAGCCTGATATTCCCAGTGAGATAGAATAGATATTCCCAGTGTAAGGAGACTTATATTCCCAGTGAAAGGAGACTGATATTCCCAGTGAGTGGAGACAGATATTCCCAGTGAGACAGAATAGATATTCCCAGTGAGAGGAGACTGATATTCCCACTGAGACAGAATAGATATTTCCAGTGAAAGGAGACTGATATTCCCAGTGAGACAGAATAGATATTCCCAGTGAGAGGAGACTGATATTCCTTCTGAGACATAATAGATATTCCCAGTGAGAGGAGACTGATATTCCCAATGAGACAGAATAGATAGTCCCAGTGAGCGGAGACTGTTATTCCCAATGAGACACAATAGATATATCCAGTGAAAGGAGACTGATATTCCCAGTGAGAAAGAATAGATATTCCCAGTGAGAGGAGACTGATATTCCCAGTGAGAGGAGACTGATATTCCCAGTGAGAGGAGACTGCTATTCCCAGTGAGACAGAATAGATCTTCCCAGTGATAGGAGACTGATATTCCCAGTGACACAGAATAGATATTTCCAGTGAGAGGAGACTGATATTCCCAAAGAGACAGAATAGATAATCCCTGTGAGACAGTACAGATATTCCCAGTGGCAGAAGACTGATATTCCCAGTGAAAGGAGACTGATATTCCAGTGAGATAGAATACATATTCCCAGTGAAAGGAGACTGATATTCCCTGTGAGAGGAGACTGATATTCCCAGTGAGACTGAATAGATATTCCCAGAGAGAGGAGACTGATATTCCCAATGAGAGGAGACTAATATTCCCAGTGAGAAAGAAAAGATATTCCCAGTGAAAGGAGAATGATATACCCAGTGAATGGAGACTGCTATTCCCAGTGAGAGAAGACTGACATTCCCAGTGAGACGAAACTGATATCCCCAGTGAAAGGAGACTGATATTCACAGTGAGACAGAATAGATATTCCTTTGAGAGGATATTGAGATTCCCAGTGAGTGGAGACTGATATTCCCAGTGAGAAAGAATAGATATTCCCAGTGAAAGGAGACTGATATTCCCAGTGAAAGGAGACTGATATTCCCAAAGAGACGAGACTGCTATTCCTAGTGAGACAGTATAGATGTTCCCAGTGAGAGGAGACTGATATTCCCAGTGAGAGGAGACTGATATTCCCAGTGAGCCAGTATTGATATTGCCAGTGACAGGAGACTGATATTTCTATTGAGGCAGAATAGATATTTCCACTGAGAGGAGACTGATATTCCCAGTGAGACAGAATAGATATTCCCAGTGAGAGGAGACTGATATTCCGAATGAGACAGATTAGATATTCCCAGTGAAAGGAAAATGATATTCAAAGTGAGAGGAGACTGATATTCCCAGTGAAAGGAGACTGTTATTCAAAGTGAGACAGAATAGATATTCCCAGTGAGAAGAGATTGATATTCCCAGTGAGAGGAGACTGATATTCCCAGTGAACTGAATAGATATTCCCAGTGAGAGGAGACTGATATTCCCAGTGAGAAGAGACTGATATTCCCAGTGAGAGTAGACTGATATTCCCATTGAGAAAGAATAGATATTCTCAATGAGAGGAGACTGATATTCCCAGTGAGACAGAATAGATACTCACAGTGAAAGGTGAATGATATTCCCCATGAGACAGAATAGATATTCCCAGTGAAAGGAGACTGATATTCCCAGTGAAAGGAGAACGATATTTCCAGTGAGAGGAGACTGCTATTCCCAGTGAGACAGTATAGATGTTCCCAGTGAGAGGAGACTGATATTCCCAGTGAGAGTAGAATAATGTTCCCAGTGAGCCAGTATTGATATTCCCAGTGACAGGAGACTGATATTCCTATTGAGGCAGAATAGATATTTCCAGTGAGAGGAGACTGATGTTCCCAGTGAGATAGAATAGATATTCCCAGTGTAAGGAGACTGATATTCCCAGTGAAAGGAGACTGATATTCCGAGTGAAAGGAGACTGATATACCCAGTGAAAGGAGACTGATATTCCCAGTGAGTGGAGACTGATAATCCCAGTGAGACAGAATAGATATTCCCACTTAGAGGAGACTGATATTCCCACTGAGACAGAATAGATATTCCCAGTGAGAGGAGACTGATATTCCCAGTGAGAGGAGACTGATATTCCCAGTGAGAGGAGACTGCTATTCCCAGTGAGACAGAATAGATCTTCCCAGTGATAGGAGACTGATATTCCCAGTGACACAGAATAGATATTTCCAGTGAGAGGAGACTGATATTCCCAAAGAGACAGAATAGATAATCCCTGTGAGACAGTACAGATATTCCCAGTGGCAGAAGACTGATATTCCCAGTGAAAGGAGACTGATATTCCAGTGAGATAGAATACATATTCCCAGTGAAAGGAGACTGATATTCCCAGTGAGAGGAGACTGATATTCCCAGTGAGACTGAATAGATATTCCCAGAGAGAGGAGACTGATATTCCCAATGAGAGGAGACTAATATTCCCAGTGAGAAAGAAAAGATATTCCCAGTGAAAGGAGAATGATATACCCAGTGAAAGGAGACTGCTATTCCCAGTGAGAGAAGACTGACATTCCCAGTGAGACGAAACTGATATCCCCAGTGAAAGGAGACTGATATTCACAGTGAGACAGAATAGATATTCCTTTGAGAGGATATTGAGATTCCCAGTGAGTGGAGACTGATATTCCCAGTGAGAAAGAATAGATATTCCCAGTGAAAGGAGACTGATATTCCCAGTGAAAGGAGACTGATATTCCCAATGAGACGAGACTGCTATTCCTAGTGAGACAGTATAGATGTTCCCAGTGAGAGGAGACTGATATTCCCAGTGAGAGGAGACTGATATTCCCAGTGAGCCAGTATTGATATTCCCAGTGACAGGAGACTGATATTACTATTGAGGCAGAATAGATATTTCCACTGAGAGGAGACTGATATTCCCAGTGAGACAGAATAGATATTCCCAGTGAGAGGAGACTGATATTCCGAATGAGACAGATTAGATATTCCCAGTGAAAGGAGACTGATATTCAAAGTGAGAGGAGACTGATATTCCCAGTGAAAGGAGACTGTTATTCAAAGTGAGACAGAATAGATATTCCCAGTGAGAAGAGATTGATATTCCCAGTGAGAGGAGACTGATATTCCCAGTGAACTGAATAGATATTCCCAGTGAGAGGAGACTGATATTCCCAGTGAGAAGAGACTGATATTCCCAGTGAGAGTAGACTGATATTCCCATTGAGAAAGAATAGATATTCTCAATGAGAGGAGACTGATATTCCCAGTGAGACAGAATAGATATTCACAGTGAAAGGTGAATGATATTCCCCATGAGAGAGAATAGATATTCCCAGTGAAAGGAGACTGATATTCCCAGTGAAAGGAGAACGATATTTCCAGTGAGAGGAGACTGCTATTCCCAGTGAGACAGTATAGATGTTCCCAGTGAGAGGAGACTGATATTCCCAGTGAGAGTAGAATAATATTCCCAGTGAGCCAGTATTGATATTCCCAGTGACAGGAGACTGATATTCCTATTGAGGCAGAATAGATATTTCCAGTGAGAGGAGACTGATATTCCCAGTGAGATAGAATAGATATTCCTAGTGTAAGGAGACTGATATTCCCAGTGAAAGGAGACTGATATTCCCAGTGAAAGGAGACTGATATTCCCAGTGAAAGGAGACTGATATTCCCAGTGAGTGGAGACTGATAATCCCAGTGAGACAGAATAGATATTCCCACTTAGAGGAGACTGATATTCCCACTGAGACAGAATAGATATTCCCAGTGAGAGGAGACTGATATTCCCAGTGAGACAGAATAGATATTCCCAGTGAGAGGAGACTGATATTCCCACTGAGACAGAATAGATATTTCCAGTGAGAGGAGACTGATATTCCCAGTGAGACAGAATAGATATTCACAGTGAGACAGAATAGATATTACCAGTAGAGGAGAGTGATATTCCCAGTGAAATGAGCCTGATATTCCCAGTGAGATAGAATAGATATTCCCAGTGTAAGGAGACTGATATTCCCAGTGAAAGGAGACTGATATTCCAAGTGAGTGGAGACAGATATTCCCAGTGAGACAGAATAGATATTCCCAGTGAGAGGAGACTGATATTCCTTCTGAGACAGAATAGATATTCCCAGTGAGAGGAGACTGATATTCCCAATGAGACAGAATAGTTATTCCCAGTGAGAGGAGACAGTTATTCCCAATGAGACAGAATAGATATTCCCAGTGAAAGGAGACTGATATTCCCAGTGAGTGGAGACTGATATTCCCAGTGAAAGGAGACTGATATTCAAAGTGAGACAGAATAGATATTCCCAGTAAGAGGAGACTGATATTCCCAGTGAGAGGAGACTGATATTCCCAGTGAGAGGAGACTGCTATTCCCAGTGTGACAGATTAGATATTCCCAGTGATAGGAGTCTGATATTCCCAGTGACACAGAATAAATATTTCCAGTGAGAGGAGACTGATATTCCCAGTGAGACAGAATAGTTAATCGCTGTGAGACAGAATAGATATTCCCAGTGGCAGAAGACTGATATTCCCAGTGAAAGGAGACTTATATTCCAGTGAGATAGAATACATATTCCCAGTGAAACGGGACTGATATTCCCAGTGAGAGGAGACTGATATTCCCAGTGAGGCTGAATAGATATTCCTAGAGAGAGGAAACTGATATTCCCATGAGAGGAGACTGATATTCCCAGTGAGAAAAAAAAAATATTCCCAGTGAAAGGAGAATGATATACCCAGTGAAAGGAGACTGCTATTCCAAGTGAGAGGAGACTGATATTCCCAGTGAGAGGAAACTGATATTCCCACTGAAAGGAGACTGATATTCACAGTGAGACAGAATAGATATACCTTTGAGAGGATATTGAGATTCCCAGTGAGTGGAGACTGATATTCCCAGTGAGACAGAATAGACATTCCCAGTGAGAGCAGACTGATATTCCCTCTGAGACAGAATAGATATTCCCAGTGAGAGGAGACTGATATTCCCAATGAGGCAGAATAGATATTCCCAGTGAGAGGAGACAGATATTCCCAATGAGACAGAATAGATTATTCCAGTGAGAGGAGACTGATATTCCCAGTGAACAGAATAGATATTCCCAGTGAGAGGAGACTGATATTCCCAGTGAGAGGAGACAGATATTCCCAATGAGACAGAATAGATATTCCCAGTGAAAGGAGACTGATATTCCCAATGAGACAGAATAGATGTTCCCAGTGAGAGGAGACTGATATTCCCAGTGAGAGTAGAATAATATTCCCAGTGAGCCAGTATTGATATTCCCAGTGACAGGAGACTGATATTCCTATTGAGGCAGAATAGATATTTCCAGTGAGAGGAGACTGATATTCCCAGTGAGATAGAATAGATATTCCCAATGTAAGGAGACTGATATTCCCAGTGAAAGGAGACTGATATTCCCAGTGAGTGGAGACTGATAATCCCAGTGAGACAGAATAGATATTCCCAGTTAGAGGAGACTGATATTCCCACTGAGACAGAATAGATTTTCCCAGTGAGAGGAGACTGATATTCCCAGTGAGACAGAATATATATTCCCAGTGAGAGGAGACTGATATTCCCAGTGAGACAGAATAGATATTTCCAGTGACAGGAGACTGATATTCCCAGTGAGACAGAATAGATATTCCCAGAGAGACAGAATAGTTATTACCAGTACAGGAGACTGATATTCCCAGTGAAATGAGCCTGATATTCCCAGTGAGAAAGAATAGATATTCCCAGTGAGAGGAGACTTATATTCCCAGTGAGAGGAGACTGATATTCCCAGTGAGAGGAGACTGCTATTCCCAGTGAGACAGAATAGATATACCCTGTGATAGGAGACTGATATTCACAGTGAGACAGAATAGATATTTCCAGTGAGAGGAGACTGATATTCCCAAAGAGACAGAATAGATAATCCCTGTGAGACAGTATAGATATTCCCAGTGGCAGAAGACTGATATTCCCAGTGAAAGGAGACTGATATTCCAGTGAGATAGAATACATATTCCCAGTGAAAGGAGACTGATATTCCCAGTGAGAGGAGACTGATATACCCAATGAGACTGAATAGATATTCCCAGAGAGAGGAGACTGATATTCCAAATGAGAGGAGACTAATATTCCCAGTGAGAAAGAAAAGATATTCCCAGTGAAAAGAGAATGATATACCCAGTGAAAGGAGACTGCTATTCCCAGTGAGAGAAGACTGACATTCCCAGTGAGACGAAACTGATATCCCCAGTGAAAGGAGACTGATATTCACAGTGAGACAGAATAGATATTCCTTTGAGAGGATATTGGGATTCCCAGTGAGTGGAGACTGATATTCCCAGTGAAAGGAGACTGATATTCCCAGTGAAAGGAGACTGATATTCCCAATGAGAGGAGACTGCTATTTCTAGTGAGACAGTATAGATGTTCCCAGTGAGAGGAGACTGATATTCCCAGTGAGAGGAGACTAATATTCCCAGTGAGCCAGTATTGATATTCCCAGTGACAGGAGACTGATATTCCTATTGAGGCAGAATAGATATTTCCACTGAGAGGAGACTGATATTCCCAGTGAGACAGAATAGATATTCCCAGTGAGAGGAGACTGATATTCCGAATGAGACAGAATAGATATTCCCAGTGAAAGGAGACTGATATTCAAAGTGAGAGGAGACTGATATTCCCAGTGAAAGGAGACTGTTATTCAAAGTGAGACAGAATAGATATTCCCAGTGAGAAGAGATTGATATTCCCAGTGAGAGGAGACTGATATTCCCAGTGAACTGAATAGATATTCCCAGTGAGAGGAGACTGATATTCCCAGTGAGAAGAGACTGATATTCCCAGTGAGAGTAGACTGATATTCCCAATGAGAAAGAATAGATATTCCCAATGAGAGGAGACTGATATTCCCAATGAGACAGAATAGATATTCACAGTGAAAGGTGAATGATATTCCCCATGAGACAGAATAGATATTCCCAGTGAAAGGAGACTGATATTCCCAGTGAAAGGAGAACGATATTTCCAGTGAGAGGAGACTGCTATTCCCAGTGAGACAGTATAGATGTTCCCAGTGAGAGGAGACTGATATTCCCAGTGAGAGTAGAATAATATTCCCAGTGAGCCAGTATTGATATTCCCAGTGACAGGAGACTGATATTCCTATTGAGGCAGAATAGATATTTCCAGTGAGAGGAGACTGATAGTCCCAGTGAGATAGAATAGATATTCCCAGTGTAAGGAGACTGATATTCCCAGTGAAAGGAGACTGATATTCCCAGTGAGTGGAGACTGATAATCCCAGTGAGACTGAATAGATATTCCCAGTTAGAGGAGACTGATATTCCCACTGAGACAGAATAGATATTCCCAGTGAGAGGAGATTGATATTCCCAGTGAGACAGAATATATATTCCCAGTGAGAGGGGACTGATATTCCCACTGAGACAGAATAGATATTTCCAGTGACAGGAGACTGATATTCCCAGTGAGACAGAATAGGTATTCCCAGTGAGACAGAATAGTTATTACCAGTACAGGAGACTGATATTCCCAGTGAAATGAGCCTGATATTCCCAGTGAGAAAGAATAAATATTCCCAGTGAGAGGAGACTGATATTCCCAGTGAGAGGAGACTGATATTCCCAGTGAGAAAAGACTGATATTCCAAGTGAGACAAAATAGATATTTCCAGTGAGAGGAGACTGATATTCCCAGTGAGATAGAATAGATATTCCCAGTGTAAGGAGACTGATATTCCCAGTGAAAGGAGACTGATATTCCCAGTGAAAGGAGACTGATATTCCCAGTGAGTGGAGACTGATAATCCCAGTGAGACAGAATAGATATTCCCAGTTAGAGGAGACTGATATTCCCACTGAGACAGAATAGATATTCCCAGTGAGAGGAGACTGATATTCCCAGTGAGACAGAATAGATATTCCCAGTGAGAGGAGACTGATATTCCCACTGAGACAGAATAGATATTTCCAGTGAGAGGAGACTGATATTCCCAATGAGACAGAATAGATATTCCCAGTTAGACAGAATAGATATTACCAGTAGAGGAGAGTGATATTCCCAGTGAAATGAGCCTGATATTCCCAGTGAGATAGAATAGATATTCCCAGTGTAAGGAGACTGATATTCCCAGTGAATGGAGACTGATATTCCAAGTGAGTGGAGACAGATATTCCCAGTGAGACAGAATAGATATTCCCAGTGAGAGGAGACTGATATTCCTTCTGAGACAGAATAGATATTCCCAGTGAGAGGAGACTGATATTCCCAATGAGACAGAATAGTTATTCCCAGTGAGAGGAGACAGTTATTCCCAATGAGACAGAATAGATATTCCCAGTGAAAGGAGACTGATATTCCCAGTGAGTGGAGAATGATATTCCCAGTGAAAGGAGACTGATATTCAAAGTGAGACAGAATAGATATTCCCAGTGAGAGGAGACTGATATTCCCAGTGAGAGGAGACTGATATTCCCAGTGAGAGGAGACTGCTATTCCCAGTGTGACAGATTAGATATTCCCAGTGATAGGAGTCTGATATTCCCAGTGACACAGAATAAATATTTCCAGTGAGAGGAGACTGATATTCCCAGTGAGACAGAATAGTTAATCCCTGTGAGACAGAATAGATATTCCCAGTGGCAGAAGACTGATATTCCCAGTGAAAGGAGACTGATATTCCAGTGAGATAGAATACATATTCCCAGTGAAAGGGGACTGATATTCCCAGTGAGAGGAGACTGATATTCCCAGTGAGGCTGAATAGATATTCCTAGAGAGAGGAAACTGATATTCCCATGAGAGGAGACTGATATTCCCAGTGAGAAAAAAAAATATTCCCAGTGAAAGGAGAATGATATACCCAGTGAAAGGAGACTGCTATTCCAAGTGAGAGGAGACTGATATTCCCAGTGAGAGGAAACTGATATTCCCACTGAAAGGAGACTGATATTCACAGTGAGACAGAATAGATATACCTTTGAGAGGATATTGAGATTCCCAGTGAGTGGAGACTGATATTCCCAGTGAGACAGAATAGACATTCCCAGTGAGAGCAGACTGATATTCCCTCTGAGACAGAATAGATATTCCCAGTGAGAGGAGACTGATATTCCCAATGAGGCAGAATAGATATTCCCAGTGAGAGGAGACAGATATTCCCAATGAGACAGAATAGATATTTCCAGTGAGAGGAGACTGATATTCCCAGTGAACAGAATAGATATTCCCAGTGTGAGGAGACTGATATTCCCAGTGAGAGGAGACAGATATTCCCAATGAGACAGAATAGATATTCCCAGTGAGAGGAGACTGATATTCCCAATGAGACAGAATAGATGTTCCCAGTGAGAGGAGACTGATATTCCCAGTGAGAGTAGAATAATATTCCCAGTGAGCCAGTATTGATATTCCCAGTGACAGGAGACTGATATTCCTAATGAGGCAGAATAGATACTTCCAGTGAGAGGAGACTGATATTCCCAGTGAGATAGAATAGATATTCCCAGTGTAAGGAGACTGATATTCCCAGTGAAAGGAGACTGATATTCCCAGTGAGTGGAGACTGATAATCCCAGTGAGACAGAATAGATATTCCCAGTTAGAGGAGACTGATATTCCCACTGAGACAGAATAGATATTCCCAGTGAGAGGAGACTGATATTCCCAGTGAGACAGAATATATATTCCCAGTGAGAGGAGACTGATATTCCCAGTGAGACAGAATAGATATTTCCAGTGACAGGAGACTGATATTCCCAGTGAGACAGAATAGATATTCCCAGTGAGACAGAATAGTTATTACCAGTACAGGAGACTGATATTCCCAGTGAAATGAGCCTGATATTCCCAGTGAGAAAGAATAGATATTCCCAGTGAGAGGAGACTTATATTCCCAGTGAGAGGAGACTGATATTCCCAGTGAGAGGAGACTGCTATTCCCAGTGAGACAGAATAGATATTCCCTGTGATAGGAGACTGATATTCCCAGTGAGACAGAATAGATATTTCCAGTGAGAGGAGACTGATATTCCCAGTGAGACAGAATAGATAATCCCTGTGAGACAGAATAGATATTCCAAGTGGCAGAAGACTGATATTCCCTGTGAAAGGAGACTGATATTCCAGTGAGATAGAATACATATTCCCAGTGAAAGGAGACTGATATTCCCAGTGAGAGGAGACTGATATACCCAATGAGACTGAATAGATATTCCCAGAGAGAGGAGACTGATATTCCCAATGAGAGGAGACTAATATTCCCAGTGAGAAACAAAAGATATTCCCAGTGAAAAGAGAATGATATACCCAGTGAAAGGAGACTGCTATTCCCAGTGAGAGAAGACTGACATTCCCAGTGAGACGAAACTGATATCCCCAGTGAAAGGAGACTGATATTCACAGTGAGACAGAATAGATATTCCTTTGAGAGGATATTGAGATTCCCAGTGAGTGGAGACTGATATTCCCAGTGAAAGGAGACTGATATTCCCAGTGAAAGGAGACTGATATTCCCAATGAGAGGAGACTGCTATTTCTAGTGAGACAGTATAGATGTTCCCAGTGAGAGGAGACTGATATTCCCAGTGAGAGGAGACTAATATTCCCAGTGAGCCAGCATTGATATTCCCAGTGACAGGAGACTGATATTCCTATTGAGGCAGAATAGATATTTCCACTGAGAGGAGACTGATATTCCCAGTGAGACAGAATAGATATTCCCAGTGAGAGGAGATTTATATTCCGAATGAGACAGAATAGATATTCCCAGTGAAAGGAGACTGATATTCAAAGTGAGAGGAGACTGATATTCCCAGTGAGAGGAGACTGTTATTCAAAGTGAGACAGAATAGATATTCCCAGTGAGAAGAGATTGATATTCCCAGTGAGAGGAGACTGATATTCCCAGTGAACTGAATAGATATTCCCAGTGAGAGGAGACTGATATTCCCAGTGAGAAGAGACTGATATTCCCAGTGAGAGTAGACTGATATTCCCAATGAGAAAGAATAGATATTCCCAATGAGAGGAGACTGATATTACCAGTGAGACAGAATAGATATTCACAGTGAAAGGTGAATGATATTCCCCATGAGACAGAATAGATATTCCCAGTGAAAGGAGACTGATATTCCCAGTGAAAGGAGAACGATATTTCCAGTGAGAGGAGACTGCTATTCCCAGTGAGACAGTATAGATGTTCCCAGTGAGAGGAGACTGATATTCCCAGTGAGAGTAGAATAATATTCCCAGTGAGCCAGTATTGATATTCCCAGTGACAGGAGACTGATATTCCTATAGAGGCAGAATAGATATTTCCAGTGAGAGGAGACTGATATTCCCAGTGAGATAGAATAGATATTCCCAGTGTAAGGAGACTGATGTTCCCAGTGAAAGGAGACTGATATTCCCAGTGAAAGGAGACTGATATTCCCAGTGAGTGGAGACTGATAATCCCAGTGAGACAGAATAGATATTCCCAGTTAGAGGAGACTGATATTCCCACTGAGACAGAATAGATATTCCCAGTGAGAGGAGACTGATATTCCCAGTGAGGCAGAATAGATATTCCCAGTGAGAGGAGACTGATATTCCCACTGAGACAGAATAGATATTTCCAGTGAGAGGAGACTGATATTCCCAGTGAGACAGAATAGATATTCCCAGTGAGACAGAATAGATATTACGAGTACAGGAGAGTGATATTCCCAGTGAAATGAGCCTGATATTCCCAGTGAGATAGAATAGATATTCCCAGTGTAAGGAGACTGATATTCCCAGTGAATGGAGACTGATATTCCCAGTGAGTGGAGACTGATATTCCCAGTGAAAGGAGACTGATATTCAAAGTGAGACAGAATAGATATTCCCAGTGAGAGGAGACTGATATTCCCAGTGAGAGGAGACTGATATTCCCAGTGAGAGGAGACTGCTATTCCCAGTGAGACAGATTAGATATTCCCAGTGAGTGGAGACTGATATTCCCAGTGACACAGAATAAATATTTCCAGTGAGAGGAGACTGATATTCCCAGTGAGACTGAATAGTTAATCCCTGTGAGACAGAATAGATATTCCCATTGGCAGAAGACTGATATTCCCAGTGAAAGGAGACTGATATTCCAGTGAGATAGAATACATATTCCCAGTGAAAGGAGACTGATATTCCCAGTGAAATGAGCCTGATATTCCCAGTGAGAATAAATAGATATTCCCAGTGAGAGGAGACTTATATTCCCAGTGAGAGGAGACTGATATTCCCAGTGAGAGGAGACTGCTATTCCCAGTGAGACAGAATAGATATTCCCTGTGATAGGAGACTGATATTCCCAGTGAGACAGAATAGATATTTCCAGTGAGAGGAGACTGATATTCCCATTGAGACAGAATAGATAATCCCTGTGAGACAGAATAGATATTCCAAGTGGCAGAAGACTGATATTCCCTGTGAAAGGAGACTGATATTCCAGTGAGATAGAATACATATTCCCAGTGAAAGGAGACTGATATTCCCAGTGAGAGGAGACTGATATACCCAATGAGACTGAATAGATATTCCCAGAGAGAGGAGACTGATATTCCCAATGAGAGGAGACTAATATTCCCAGTGAGAAAGAAAAGATATTCCCAGTGAAAAGAGAATGATATACCCAGTGAAAGGAGACTGCTATTCCCAGTGAGAGAAGACTGACATTCCCAGTGAGACGAAACTGATATCCCCAGTGAAAGGAGACTGATATTCACAGTGAGACAGAATAGATATTCCTTTGAGAGGATATTGAGATTCCCAGTGAGTGGAGACTGATATTCCCAGTGAAAGGAGACTGATATTCCCAGTGAAAGGAGACTGATATTCCCAATGAGAGGAGACTGCTATTTCTAGTGAGACAGTATAGATGTTCCCAGTGAGAGGAGACTGATATTCCCAGTGAGAGGAGACTAATATTCCCAGTGAGCCAGTATTGATATTCCCAGTGACAGGAGACTGATATTCCTATTGAGGCAGAATAGATATTTCCAGTGACAGGAGACTGATATTCCCAGTGAGACAGAATAGATATTCCCAGTGAGAGGAGACTGATATTCCGAATGAGACAGAATAGATATTCCCAGTGAAAGGAGACTGATATTCAAAGTGAGAGGAGACTGATATTCCCAGTGAGAGGAGACTGTTATTCAAAGTGAGACAGAATAGATATTCCCAGTGAGAAGAGATTGATATTCCCAGTGAGAGGAGACTGATATTCCCAGTGAACTGAATAGATATTCCCAGTGAGAGGAGACTGATATTCCCAGTGAATGGAGACTGATATTCCCAGTGAGTGGAGACTGATATTCCCAGTGAAAGGAGACTGATATTCAAAGTGAGACAGAATAGATATTCCCAGTGAGAGGAGACTGATATTCCCAGTGAGAGGAGACTGATATTCCCAGTGAGAGGAGACTGCTATTCCCAGTGAGACAGATTAGATATTCCCAGTGAGTGGAGACTGATATTCCCAGTGACACAGAATAAATATTTCCAGTGAGAGGAGACTGATATTCCCAGTGAGACTGAATAGTTAATCCCTGTGAGACAGAATAGATATTCCCATTGGCAGAAGACTGATATTCCCAGTGAAAGGAGACTGATATTCCAGTGAGATAGAATACATATTCCCAGTGAAAGGAGACTGATATTCCCAGTGAAATGAGCCTGATATTCCCAGTGAGAAAGAATAGATATTCCCAGTGAGAGGAGACTTATATTCCCAGTGAGAGGAGACTGATATTCCCAGTGAGAGGAGACTGCTATTCCCAGTGAGACAGAATAGATATTCCCTGTGATAGGAGACTGATATTCCCAGTGAGACAGAATAGATATTTCCAGTGAGAGGAGACTGATATTCCCATTGAGACAGAATAGATAATCCCTGTGAGACAGAATAGATATTCCAAGTGGCAGAAGACTGATATTCCCTGTGAAAGGAGACTGATATTCCAGTGAGATAGAATACATATTCCCAGTGAAAGGAGACTGATATTCCCAGTGAGAGGAGACTGATATACCCAATGAGACTGAATAGATATTCCCAGAGAGAGGAGACTGATATTCCCAATGAGAGGAGACTAATATTCCCAGTGAGAAAGAAAAGATATTCCCAGTGAAAGGAGAATGATATACCCAGTGAAAGGAGACTGCTATTCCCAGTGAGAGAAGACTGACATTCCCAGTGAGACGAAACTGATATCCCCAGTGAAAGGAGACTGATATTCACAGTGAGACAGAATAGATATTCCTTTGAGAGGATATTGAGATTCCCAGTGAGTGGAGACTGATATTCCCAGTGAAAGGAGACTGATATTCCCAGTGAAAGGAGACTGATATTCCCAATGAGAGGAGACTGCTATTTCTAGTGAGACAGTATAGATGTTCCCAGTGAGAGGAGACTGATATTCCCAGTGAGAGGAGACTAATATTCCCAGTGAGCCAGTATTGATATTCCCAGTGACAGGAGACTGATATTCCTATTGAGACAGAATAGATATTACCAGTGACAGGAGACTGATATTCCCAGTGAGACAGAATAGATATTCCCAGTGAGAGGAGACTGATATTCCGAATGAGACAGAATAGATATTCCCAGTGAAAGGAGACTGATATTCAAAGTGAGAGGAGACTGATATTCCCAGTGAGAGGAGACTGTTATTCAAAGTGAGACAGAATAGATATTCCCAGTGAGAAGAGATTGATATTCCCAGTGAGAGGAGACTGATATTCCCAGTGAACTGAATAGATATTCCCAGTGAGAGGAGACTGATATTCCCAGTGAATGGAGACTGATATTCCCAGTGAGTGGAGACTGATATTCCCAGTGAAAGGAGACTGATATTCAAAGTGAGACAGAATAGATATTCCCAGTGAGAGGAGACTGATATTCCCAGTGAGAGGAGACTGATATTCCCAGTGAGAGGAGACTGCTATTCCCAGTGAGACAGATTAGATATTCCCAGTGAGTGGAGACTGATATTCCCAGTGACACAGAATAAATATTTCCAGTGAGAGGAGACTGATATTCCCAGTGAGACTGAATAGTTAATCCCTGTGAGACAGAATAGATATTCCCATTGGCAGAAGACTGATATTACCAGTGAAAGGAGACTGATATTCCAGTGAGATAGAATACATATTCCCAGTGAAAGGAGACTGATACTCCCAGTGAAATGAGCCTGATATTCCCAGTGAGAAAGAATAGATATTCCCAGTGAGAGGAGACTTATATTCCCAGTGAGAGGAGACTGATATTCCCAGTGAGAGGAGACTGCTATTCCCAGTGAGACAGAATAGATATTCCCTGTGATAGGAGACTGATATTCCCAGTGAGACAGAATAGATATTTCCAGTGAGAGGAGACTGATATTCCCAGTGAGACAGAATAGATAATCCCTGTGAGACAGAATAGATATTCCAAGTGGCAGAAGACTGATATTCCCTGTGAAAGGAGACTGATATTCCAGTGAGATAGAATACATATTCCCAGTGAAAGGAGACTGATATTCCCAGTGAGAGGAGACTGATATACCCAATGAGACTGAATAGATATTCCCAGAGAGAGGAGACTGATATTCCCAATGAGAGGAGACTAATATTCCCAGTGAGAAAGAAAAGATATTCCCAGTGAAAAGAGAATGATATACCCAGTGAAAGGAGACTGCTATTCCCAGTGAGAGAAGACTGACATTCCCAGTGAGACGAAACTGATATCCCCAGTGAAAGGAGACTGATATTCACAGTGAGACAGAATAGATATTCCTTTGAGAGGATATTGAGATTCCCAGTGAGTGGAGACTGATATTCCCAGTGAAAGGAGACTGATATTCCCAGTGAAAGGAGACTGATATTCCCAATGAGAGGAGACTGCTATTTCTAGTGAGACAGTATAGATGTTCCCAGTGAGAGGAGACTGATATTCCCAGTGAGAGGAGACTAATATTCCCAGTGAGCCAGTATTGATATTCCCAGTGACAGGAGACTGATATTCCTATTGAGGCAGAATAGATATTTCCAGTGAGAGGAGACAGATATTCCCAGTGAGACAGAATAGATATTCCCAGTGAGAGGAGACTGATATTCCTTCTGAGACAGAATAGATATTCCCAGTGAGAGGAGACTGATATTCCCAATGAGCCAGAATAGATAGTCCCAGTGAGAGGTGACAGTTATTCCCAATGAGACAGAATAGATATTCCCAGTGAAAGGAGACTGATATTCCCAGTGAGTGGAGACTGATATTCCCAGTGAAAGGAGACTGATATTCAAAGTGAGACAGAATAGATATTCCCAGTGAGAGGAGACTGATATTCCCAGTGAGAGGAGAGTGCTATTCCCAGTGAGACAGAATAGATATTCCCAGTGATAGGAGACTGATATTCCCAGTGACACAGAATAAATATTTCCAGTGAGAGGAGACTGATATTCCCAGTGAGACAGAATAGTTAATCCCTGT
Source organism: Carcharodon carcharias (assembly GCF_017639515.1). Taxonomy (NCBI): domain Eukaryota; kingdom Metazoa; phylum Chordata; class Chondrichthyes; order Lamniformes; family Lamnidae; genus Carcharodon; species Carcharodon carcharias. Next base: position 2,399,777 of record NW_024470654.1, read on the forward strand.
GAGACAGAATAGATATTCCCAGTGGCAGAAGACTGATATTCCCAGTGAAAGGAGACTGATATTCCAGTGAGATAGAATACATATTCCCAGTGAAAGGAGACTGATATTCCCAGTGAGAGGAGACTGATATTCCCAGTGAGGCTGAATAGATATTCCTAGAGACAGGAAACTGATATTCCCATGAGAGGAGACTGATATTCCCAGTGAGAAAAAAAAATATTCCCAGTGAAAGGAGAATGATATAACCAGTGAAAGGAGACTGCTATTCCAAGTGAGAGGAGACTGATATTCCCAGTGAGAGGAAACTGATATTCCCACTGAAAGGAGACTGATATTCACAGTGAGACAGAATAGATATTCCTTTGAGAGGATATTGAGATTCCCAGTGAGTTGAGACTGATATTCCCAGTGAGACAGAATAGACATTCCCAGTGAGAGCAGACTGATATTCCCTCTGAGACAGAACAGATATTCCCAGTGAGAGGAGACTGATATTCCCAATGAGGCAGAATAGATATTCCCAGTGAGAGGAGACAGATATACCCAATGAGACAGAATAGATATTTCCAGTGAGAGGAGACTGATATTCCCATTGAACTGAATAGATATTCCCAGTGAGAGGAGACTGATATTCCCAGTGAGAAGAGACTGATATTCCCAGTGAGAGTAGACTGATATTCCCAATGAGAAAGAATAGATATTCCCAATGAGAGGAGACTGATATTCCCAGTGAGACAGAATAGATATTCACAGTGAAAGTTGAATGATATTCCCCATGAGACAGAATAGATATTCCCAGTGAAAGGAAACTGATATTCCCAGTGAAAGGAGAATGATATTTCCAGTAAGAGGAGACTGCTATTCCCAGTGAGACAGTATAGATGTTCCCAGTGAGAGGAGACTGATATTCCCAGTGAGAGTAGAATAATATTCCCAGTGAGCCAGTATTGATATTCCCAGTGACAGGAGACTGATATTACTATTGAGGCAGAATAGATATTTCCAGTGAGAGGAGACTGATATTCCCAGTGAGATAGAATAGATATTCCCAGTGTAAGGAGACTGATATTCCCAGTGAAAGGAGACTGATATTCCCAGTGAACGGAGACTGATATTCCCAGTGAAAGGCGACTGATATTCCCAGTGAGTGGAGACTGATAAACCCAGTGAGACAGAATAGATATTCCCAGTTAGAGGAGACTGATATTCCCACTGAGACAGAATAGATATTCCCAGTGAGAGGAGACTGATATTCCCAGTGAGACAGAATAGATATTCCCAGTGAGAGGAGACTGATATTCCCACTGAGACAGAATAGATATTTCCAGTGACAGGAGACTGATATTCCCAGTGAGACAGAATAGATATTCCCAGTGAGACAGAACAGTTATTACCAGTACAGGAGAGTGATATTCCCAGTGAAATGAGCCTGATATTCCCAGTGAGATAGAATAGATATTCCCAGTGTAAGGAGACTTATATTCCCAGTGAAAGGAGACTGATATTCCCAGTGAGTGGAGACAGATATTCCCAGTGAGACAGAATAGATATTCCCAGTGAGAGGAGACTGATATTCCCACTGAGACAGAATAGATATTTCCAGTGAAAGGAGACTGATATTCCCAGTGAGACAGAATAGATATTCCCAGTGAGACAGAATAGATATTCCCAGTGAGAGGAGACTGATATTCCTTCTGAGACAGAATAGATATTCCCAGTGAGAGGAGACTGATATTCCCAATGAGACAGAATAGATAGTCCCAGTGAGCGGAGACTGTTATTCCCAATGAGACACAATAGATATATCCAGTGAAAGGAGACTGATATTCCCAGTGAGAAAGAATAGATATTCCCAGTGAGAGGAGACTGATATTCCCAGTGAGAGGAGACTGATATTCCCAGTGAGAGGAGACTGCTATTCCCAGTGAGACAGAATAGATCTTCCCAGTGATAGGAGACTGATATTCCCAGTGACACAGAATAGATATTTCCAGTGAGAGGAGACTGATATTCCCAAAGAGACAGAATAGATAATCCCTGTGAGACAGTACAGATATTCCCAGTGGCAGAAGACTGATATTCCCAGTGAAAGGAGACTGATATTCCAGTGAGATAGAATACATATTCCCAGTGAAAGGAGACTGATATTCCCAGTGAGAGGAGACTGATATTCCCAGTGAGACTGAATAGATATTCCCAGAGAGAGGAGACTGATATTCCCAATGAGAGGAGACTAATATTCCCAGTGAGAAAGAAAAGATATTCCCAGTGAAAGGAGAATGATATACCCAGTGAAAGGAGACTGCTATTCCCAGTGAGAGAAGACTGACATTCCCAGTGAGACGAAACTGATATCCCCAGTGAAAGGAGACTGATATTCACAGTGAGACAGAATAGATATTCCTTTGAGAGGATATTGAGATTCCCAGTGAGTGGAGACTGATATTCCCAGTGAGAAAGAATAGATATTCCCAGTGAAAGGAGACTGATATTCCCAGTGAAAGGAGACTGATATTCCCAATGAGACGAGACTGCTATTCCTAGTGAGACAGTATAGATGTTCCCAGTGATAGGAGACTGATATTCCCAGTGAGAGGAGACTGATATTCCCAGTGAGCCAGTATTGATATTCCCAGTGACAGGAGACTGATATTACTATTGAGGCAGAATAGATATTTCCACTGAGAGGAGACTGATATTCCCAGTGAGACAGAATAGAAATTCCCAGTGAGAGGAGACTGATATTCCGAATGAGACAGATTAGATATTCCCAGTGAAAGGAGACTGATATTCAAAGTGATAGGAGACTGATATTCCCAGTGAAAGGAGACTGTTATTCAAAGTGAGACAGAATAGATATTCCCAGTGAGAAGAGATTGATATTCCCAGTGAGAGGAGACTGATATTCCCAGTGAACTGAATAGATATTCCCAATGAGACGAGACTGATATTCCCTGTGAGAAGAGACTGATATTCCCAGTGAGAGTAGACTGATATTCCCATTGAGAAAGAATAGATATTCTCAATGAGAGGAGACTGATATTCCCAGTGAGACAGAATAGATATTCACAGTGAAAGGTGAATGATATTCCCCATGAGACAAAATAGATATTCCCAGTGAAAGGAGACTGATATTCCCAGTGAAAGGAGAACGATATTTCCAGTGAGAGGAGACTGCTATTCCCAGTGAGACAGTATAGATGTTCCCAGTGAGAGGAGACTGATATTCCCAGTGAGAGTAGAATAATATTCCCAGTGAGCCAGTATTGATATTCCCAGTGACAGGAGACTGATATTCCTATTGAGGCAGATTAGATATTTCCAGTGAGAGGAGACTGATATTCCCAGTGAGATAGAATAGATATTCCCAGTGTAAGGAGACTGATATTCCCAGTGAAAGGAGACTGATATTCCCAGTGAAAGGAGACTGATATTCCCAGTGAAAGGAGACTGATATTCCCAGTGAGTGGAGACTGATAATCCCAGTGAGACAGAATAGATATTCCCAATTAGAGGAGACTGATATTCCCACTGAGACAGAATAGATATTCCCAGTGAGAGGAGACTGATATTCCCAGTGAGACAGAATAGATATTCCCAGTGAGAGGAGACTGATATTCCCACTGAGACAGAATAGATATTTCCAGTGAGAGGAGACTGATATTCCCAGTGAGACAGAATAGATATTCCCAGTGAGACAGAATAGATATTACCAGTAGAGGAGAGTGATATTCCCAGTGAAATGAGCCTGATATTCCCAGTGAGATAGAATAGATATTCCCAGTGTAAGGAGACTGATATTCCCAGTGAAAGGAGACTGATATTCCAAGTGAGTGGAGACAGATATTCCCAGTGAGACAGAATAGATATTCCCAGTGAGAGGAGACTGATATTCCTTCTGAGACAGAATAGATATTCCCAGTGAGAGGAGACTGATATTCCCAATGAGACAGAATAGTTATTCCCAGTGAGAGGAGACAGTTATTCCCAATGAGACAGAATAGATATTCCCAGTGAAAGGAGACTGATATTCCCAGTGAGTGGAGACTGATATTCCCAGTGAAAGGAGACTGATATTCAAAGTGAGACAGAATAGATATTCCCAGTAAGAGGAGACTGATATTCCCAGTGAGAGGAGACTGATATTCCCAGTGAGAGGAGACTGCTATTCCCAGTGTGACAGATTAGATATTCCCAGTGATAGGAGTCTGATATTCCCACTGACACAGAATAAATATTTCCAGTGAGAGGAGACTGATATTCCCAGTGAGACAGAATAGTTAATCGCTGTGAGACAGAATAGATATTCCCAGTGGCAGAAGACTGATATTCCCAGTGAAAGGAGACTTATATTCCAGTGAGATATAATACATATTCCCAGTGAAACGGGACTGATATTCCCAGTTAGAGGAGACTGATATTCCCAGTGAGGCTGAATAGATATTCCTAGAGAGAGGAAACTGATATTCCCATGAGAGGAGACTGATATTCCCAGTGAGAAAAAAAAATATTCCCAGTGAAAGGAGAATGATATACCCAGTGAAAGGAGACTGCTATTCCAAGTGAGAGGAGACTGATATTCCCAGTGAGAGGAAACTGATATTCCCACTGAAAGGAGACTGATATTCACAGTGAGACAGAATAGATATACCTTTGAGAGGATATTGAGATTCCCAGTGAGTGGAGACTGATATTCCCAGTGAGACAGAATAGACATTCCCAGTGAGAGCAGACTGATATTCCCTCTGAGACAGAATAGATATTCCCAGTGAGAGGAGACTGATATTCCCAATGAGGCAGAATAGATATTCCCAGTGAGAGGAGACAGATATTCCCAATGAGACAGAATAGATTATTCCAGTGAGAGGAGACTGATATTCCCAGTGAACAGAATAGATATTCCCAGTGAGAGGAGACTGATATTCCCAGTGAGAGGAGACAGATATTCCCAATGAGACAGAATAGATATTCCCAGTGAAAGGAGACTGATATTCCCAATGAGACAGAATAGATGTTCCCAGTGAGAGGAGACTGATATTCCCAGTGAGAGTAGAATAATATTCCCAGTGAGCCAGTATTGATATTCCCAGTGACAGGAGACTGATATTCCTATTGAGGCAGAATAGATATTTCCAGTGAGAGGAGACTGATATTCCCAGTGAGATAGAATAGATATTCCCAGTGTAAGGAGACTGATATTCCCACTGAGACAGTATAGATATTCCCAGTGAGAGGAGACTGATATTCCCAGTGAGACAGAATATATATTCCCAGTGAGAGGAAACGGTTATTCCCAGTGAGACAGAATAGATATTTCCAGTGACAGGAGACTGATATTCCCAGTGAGACAGAATAGATATTCCCAGTGAGACAGAATAGTTATTACCAGTACAGGAGACTGATATTCCCAGTGAAATGAGCCTGATATTCCCAGTGAGAAAGAATAGATATTCCCAGTGAGAGGAGACTTATATTCCCAGTGAGAGGAGACTGATATTCCCAGTGAGAGGAGACTGCTATTCCCAGTGAGACAGAATAGATATACCCTGTGATAGGAGACTGATATTCACAGTGAGACAGAATAGATATTTCCAGTGAGAGGAGACTGATATTCCCAAAGAGACAGAATAGATAATCCCTGTGAGACAGTATAGATATTCCCAGTGGCAGAAGACTGATATTCCCAGTGAAAGGAGACTGATATTCCAGTGAGATAGAATACATATTCCCAGTGAAAGGAGACTGATATTCCCAGTGAGAGGAGACTGATATACCCAATGAGACTGAATAGATATTCCCAGAGAGAGGAGACTGATATTCCCAATGAGAGGAGACTAATATTCCCAGTGAGAAAGAAAAGATATTCCCAGTGAAAAGAGAATGATATACCCAGTGAAAGGAGACTGCTATTCCCAGTGAGAGAAGACTGACATTCCCAGTGAGACGAAACTGATATCCCCAGTGAAAGGAGACTGATATTCACAGTGAGACAGAATAGATATTCCTTTGAGAGGATATTGGGATTCCCAGTGAGTGGAGACTGATATTCCCAGTGAAAGGAGACTGATATTCCCAGTGAAAGGAGACTGATATTCCCAATAAGAGGAGACTGCTATTTCTAGTGAGACAGTATAGATGTTCCCAGTGAGAGGAGACTGATATTCCCAGTGAGAGGAGACTAATATTCCCAGTGAGCCAGTATTGATATTCCCAGTGACAGGAGACTGATATTCCTATAGAGGCAGAATAGATATTTCCACTGAGAGGAGACTGATATTCCCAGTGAGACAGAATAGATATTCCCAGTGAGAGGAGACTGATATTCCGAATGAGACAGAATAGATATTCCCAGTGAAAGGAGACTGATATTCAAAGTGAGAGGAGACTGATATTCCCAGTGAAAGGAGACTGTTATTCAAAGTGAGACAGAATAGATATTCCCAGTGAGAAGAGATTGATATTCCCAGTGAGAGGAGACTGATATTCCCAGTGAACTGAATAGATATTCCCAGTGAGAGGAGACTGATATTCCCAGTGAGAAGAGACTGATATTCCCAGTGAGAGTAGACTGATATTCCCAATGAGAAAGAATAGATATTCCCAATGAGAGGAGACTGATATTCCCAATGAGACAGAATAGATATTCACAGTGAAAGGTGAATGATATTCCCCATGAGACAGAATAGATATTCCCAGTGAAACGAGACTGATATTCCCAGTGAAAGGAGAACGATATTTCCAGTGAGAGGAGACTGCTATTCCCAGTGAGACAGTATAGATGTTCCCAGTGAGAGGAGACTGATATTCCCAGTGAGAGTAGAATAATATTCCCAGTGAGCCAGTATTGATATTCCCAGTGACAGGAGACTGATATTCCTATTGAGGCAGAATAGATATTTCCAGTGAGAGGAGACTGATATTCCCAGTGAGATAGAATAGATATTCCCAGTGTAAGGAGACTGATATTCCCAGTGAAAGGAGACTGATATTCCCAGTGAGTGGAGACTGATAATCCCAGTGAGACAGAATAGATATTCCCAGTTAGAGGAGACTGATATTCCCACTGAGACAGAATAGATATTCCCAGTGAGAGGAGATTGATATTCCCAGTGAGACAGAATATATATTCCCAGTGAGAGGAGACTGATATTCCCACTGAGACAGAATAGATATTTCCAGTGACAGGAGACTGATATTCCCAGTGAGACAGAATAGATATTCCCAGTGAGACAGAATAGTTATTACCAGTACAGGAGACTGATATTCCCAGTGAAATGAGCCTGATATTCCAAGTGAGAAAGAATAGATATTCCCAGTGAGAGGAGACTGATATTCCCAGTGAGAGGAGACTGATATTCCCAGTGAGAGGAGACTGATATTCCCAGTGAGACAAAATAGATATTTCCAGTGAGAGGAGACTGATATTCCCAGTGAGATAGAATAGATATTCCCAGTGTAAGGAGACTGATATTCCCAGTGAAAGGAGACTGATATTCCCAGTGAAAGGAGACTGATATTCCCAGTGAGTGGAGACTGATAATCCCAGTGAGACAGAATAGATATTCCCAGTTAGAGGAGACTGATATTCCCACTGAGACAGAATAGATATTCCCAGTGAGAGGAGACTGATATTCCCAGTGAGACAGAATAGATATTCCCAGTGAGAGGAGACTGATATTCCCACTGAGACAGAATAGATATTTCCAGTGAGAGGAGACTGATATTCCCAGTGAGACAGAATAGATATTCCCAGTGAGACAGAATAGATATTACCAGTAGAGGAGAGTGATATTCCCAGTGAAATGAGCCTGATATTCCCAGTGAGATAGAATAGATATTCCCAGTGTAAGGAGACTGATATTCCCAGTGAATGGAGACTGATATTCCAAGTGAGTGGAGACAGATATTCCCAGTGAGACAGAATAGATATTCCCAGTGAGAGGAGACTGATATTCCTTCTGAGACAGAATAGATATTCCCAGTGAGAGGAGACTGATATTCCCAATGAGACAGAATAGTTATTCCCAGTGAGAGGAGACAGTTATTCCCAATGAGACAGAATAGATATTCCCAGTGAAAGGAGACTGATATTCCCAGTGAGTGGAGACTGATATTCCCAGTGAAAGGAGACTGATATTCAAAGTGAGACAGAATAGATATTCCCAGTGAGAGGAGACTGATATTCCCAGTGAGAGGAGACTGATATTCCCAGTGAGAGGAGACTGCTATTCCCAGTGTGACAGATTAGATATTCCCAGTGATAGGAGTCTGATATTCCCAGTGACACAGAATAAATATTTCCAGTGAGAGGAGACTGATATTCCCAGTGAGACAGAATAGTTAATCCCTGTGAGACAGAATAGATATTCCCAGTGGCAGAAGACTGATATTCCCAGTGAAAGGAGACTGATATTCCAGTGAGATAGAATACATATTCCCAGTGAAAGGGGACTGATATTCCCAGTGAGAGGAGATTGATATTCCCAGTGAGGCTGAATAGATATTCCTAGAGAGAGGAAACTGATATTCCCATGAGAGGAGACAGATATTCCCAGTGAGAAAAACAAAATATTCCCAGTGAAAGGAGAATGATATACCCAGTGAAAGGAGACTGCTATTCCAAGTGAGAGGAGACTGATATTCCCAGTGAGAGGAAACTGATATTCCCACTGAAAGGAGACTGATATTCACAGTGAGACAGAATAGATATACCTTTGAGAGGATATTGAGATTCCCAGTGAGTGGAGACTGATATTCCCAGTGAGACAGAATAGACATTCCCAGTGAGAGCAGACTGATATTCCCTCTGAGACAGAATAGATATTCCCAGTGAGAGGAGACTGATATTCCCAATGAGGCAGAATAGATATTCCCAGTGAGAGGAGACAGATATTCCCAATGAGACAGAATAGATATTTCCAGTGAGAGGAGACTGATATTCCCAGTGAACAGAACAGATATTCCCAGTGAGAGGAGACTGATATTCCCAGTGAGAGGAGACAGATATTCCCAATGAGACAGAATAGATATTCCCAGTGAGAGGAGACTGATATTCCCAATGAGACAGAATAGATGTTCCCAGTGAGAGGAGACTGATATTCCCAGTGAGAGTAGAATAATATTCCCAGTGAGCCAGTATTGATATTCCCAGTGACAGGAGACTGATATTCCTAATGAGGCAGAATAGATACTTCCAGTGAGAGGAGACTGATATTCCCAGTGAGATAGAATAGATATTCCCAGTGTAAGGAGACTGATATTCCCAGTGAAAGGAGACTGATATTCCCAGTGAGTGGAGACTGATAATCCCAGTGAGACAGAATAGATATTCCCAGTTAGAGGAGACTGATATTCCCACTGAGACAGAATAGATATTCCCAGTGAGAGGAGACTGATATTCCCAGTGAGACAGAATATATATTCCCAGTGAGAGGAGACTGATATTCCCAGTGAGACAGAATAGATATTTCCAGTGACAGGAGACTGATATTCCCAGTGAGACAGAATAGATATTCCCAGTGAGACAGAATAGTTATTACCAGTACAGGAGACTGATATTCCCAGTGAAATGAGCCTGATATTCCCAGTGAGAAAGAATAGATATTCCCAGTGAGAGGAGACTTATATTCCCAGTGAGAGGAGACTGATATTCCCAGTGAGAGGAGACTGCTATTCCCAGTGAGACAGAATAGATATTCCCTGTGATAGGAGACTGATATTCCCAGTGAGACAGAATAGATATTTCCAGTGAGAGGAGACTGATATTCCCAGAGAGACAGAATAGATAATCCCTGTGAGACAGAATAGATATTCCAAGTGGCAGAAGACTGATATTCCCTGTGAAAGGAGACTGATATTCCAGTGAGATAGAATACATATTCCCAGTGAAAGGAGACTGATATTCCCAGTGAGAGGAGACTGATATACCCAATGAGACTGAATAGATATTCCCAGAGAGAGGAGACTGATATTCCCAATGAGAGGAGACTAATATTCCCAGTGAGAAAGAAAAGATATTCCCAGTGAAAGGAGAATGATATACCCAGTGAAAGGAGACTGCTATTCCCAGTGAGAGAAGACTGACATTCCCAGTGAGACGAAACTGATATCCCCAGTGAAAGGAGACTGATATTCACAGTGAGACAGAATAGATATTCCTTTGAGAGGATATTGAGATTCCCAGTGAGTGGAGACTGATATTCCCAGTGAAAGGAGACTGATATTCCCAGTGAAAGGAGACTGATATTCCCAATGAGAGGAGACTGCTATTTCTAGTGAGACAGTATAGATATTCCCAGTGAGAGGAGACTAATATTCCCAGTGAGCCAGTATTGATATTCCCAGTGACAGGAGACTGATATTCCTATTGAGGCAGAATAGATATTTCCAGTGACAGGAGACTGATATTCCCAGTGAGACAGAATAGATATTCCCAGTGAGAGGAGACTGATATTCCGAATGAGACAGAATAGATATTCCCAGTGAAAGGAGACTGATATTCAAAGTGAGAGGAGACTGATATTCCCAGTGAGAGGAGACTGTTATTCAAAGTGAGACAGAATAGATATTCCCAGTGAGAAGAGATTGATATTCCCAGTGAGAGGAGACTGATATTCCCAGTGAACTGAATAGATATTCCCAGTGAGAGGAGACTGATATTCCCAGTGAATGGAGACTGATATTCCCAGTGAGTGGAGACTGATATTCCCAGTGAAAGGAGACTGATATTCAAAGTGAGACAGAATAGATATTCCCAGTGAGAGGAGACTGATATTCCCAGTGAGAGGAGACTGATATTCCCAGTGAGAGGAGACTGCTATTCCCAGTGAGACAGATTAGATATTCCCAGTGAGTGGAGACTGATATTCCCAGTGACACAGAATAAATATTTCCAGTGAGAGGAGACTGATATTCCCAGTGAGACTGAATAGTTAATCCCTGTGAGACAGAATAGATATTCCCATTGGCAGAAGACTGATATTACCAGTGAAAGGAGACTGATATTCCAGTGAGATAGAATACATATTCCCAGTGAAAGGAGACTGATACTCCCAGTGAAATGAGCCTGATATTCCCAGTGAGAAAGAATAGATATTCCCAGTGAGAGGAGACTTATATTCCCAGTGAGAGGAGACTGATATTCCCAGTGAGAGGAGACTGCTATTCCCAGTGAGACAGAATAGATATTCCCTGTGATAGGAGACTGATATTCCCAGTGAGACAGAATAGATATTTCCAGTGAGAGGAGACTGATATTCCCAGTGAGACAGAATAGATAATCCCTGTGAGACAGAATAGATATTCCAAGTGGCAGAAGACTGATATTCCCTGTGAAAGGAGACTGATATTCCAGTGAGATAGAATACATATTCCCAGTGAAAGGAGACTGATATTCCCAGTGAGAGGAGACTGATATACCCAATGAGACTGAATAGATATTCCCAGAGAGAGGAGACTGATATTCCCAATGAGAGGAGACTAATATTCCCAGTGAGAAAGAAAAGATATTCCCAGTGAAAAGAGAATGATATACCCAGTGAAAGGAGACTGCTATTCCCAGTGAGAGAAGACTGACATTCCCAGTGAGACGAAACTGATATCCCCAGTGAAAGGAGACTGATATTCACAGTGAGACAGAATAGATATTCCTTTGAGAGGATATTGAGATTCCCAGTGAGTGGAGACTGATATTCCCAGTGAAAGGAGACTGATATTCCCAGTGAAAGGAGACTGATATTCCCAATGAGAGGAGACTGCTATTTCTAGTGAGACAGTATAGATGTTCCCAGTGAGAGGAGACTGATATTCCCAGTGAGAGGAGACTAATATTCCCAGTGAGCCAGTATTGATATTCCCAGTGACAGGAGACTGATATTCCTATTGAGGCAGAATAGATATTTCCAGTGAGAGGAGACAGATATTCCCAGTGAGACAGAATAGATATTCCCAGTGAGAGGAGACTGATATTCCTTCTGAGACAGAATAGATATTCCCAGTGAGAGGAGACTGATATTCCCAATGAGCCAGAATAGATAGTCCCAGTGAGAGGTGACAGTTATTCCCAATGAGACAGAATAGATATTCCCAGTGAAAGGAGACTGATATTCCCAGTGAGTGGAGACTGATATTCCCAGTGAAAGGAGACTGATATTCAAAGTGAGACAGAATAGATATTCCCAGTGAGAGGAGACTGATATTCCCAGTGAGAGGAGAGTGCTATTCCCAGTGAGACAGAATAGATATTCCCAGTGATAGGAGACTGATATTCCCAGTGACACAGAATAAATATTTCCAGTGAGAGGAGACTGATATTCCCAGTGAGACAGAATAGTTAATCCCTGTGAGACAGAATAGATATTCCCAGTGGCAGAAGACTGATATTCCCAGTGAAAGGAGACTGATATTCCAGTGAGATAGAATACATATTCCCAGTGAAAGGAGACTGATATTCCCAGTGAGAGGAGACTGATATTCCCAGTGAGGCTGAATAGATATTCCTAGAGACAGGAAACTGATATTCCCATGAGAGGAGACTGATATTCCCAGTGAGAAAAAAAAATATTCCCAGTGAAAGGAGAATGATATAACCAGTGAAAGGAGACTGCTATTCCAAGTGAGAGGAGACTGATATTCCCAGTGAGAGGAAACTGATATTCCCACTGAAAGGAGACTGATATTCACAGTGAGACAGAATAGATATTCCTTTGAGAGGATATTGAGATTCCCAGTGAGTTGAGACTGATATTCCCAGTGAGACAGAATAGACATTCCCAGTGAGAGCAGACTGATATTCCCTCTGAGACAGAACAGATATTCCCAGTGAGAGGAGACTGATATTCCCAATGAGGCAGAATAGATATTCCCAGTGAGAGGAGACAGATATACCCAATGAGACAGAATAGATATTTCCAGTGAGAGGAGACTGATATTCCCATTGAACTGAATAGATATTCCCAGTGAGAGGAGACTGATATTCCCAGTGAGAAGAGACTGATATTCCCAGTGAGAGTAGACTGATATTCCCAATGAGAAAGAATAGATATTCCCAATGAGAGGAGACTGATATTCCCAGTGAGACAGAATAGATATTCACAGTGAAAGTTGAATGATATTCCCCATGAGACAGAATAGATATTCCCAGTGAAAGGAAACTGATATTCCCAGTGAAAGGAGAATGATATTTCCAGTAAGAGGAGACTGCTATTCCCAGTGAGACAGTATAGATGTTCCCAGTGAGAGGAGACTGATATTCCCAGTGAGAGTAGAATAATATTCCCAGTGAGCCAGTATTGATATTCCCAGTGACAGGAGACTGATATTACTATTGAGGCAGAATAGATATTTCCAGTGAGAGGAGACTGATATTCCCAGTGAGATAGAATAGATATTCCCAGTGTAAGGAGACTGATATTCCCAGTGAAAGGAGACTGATATTCCCAGTGAACGGAGACTGATATTCCCAGTGAAAGGCGACTGATATTCCCAGTGAGTGGAGACTGATAAACCCAGTGAGACAGAATAGATATTCCCAGTTAGAGGAGACTGATATTCCCACTGAGACAGAATAGATATTCCCAGTGAGAGGAGACTGATATTCCCAGTGAGACAGAATAGATATTCCCAGTGAGAGGAGACTGATATTCCCACTGAGACAGAATAGATATTTCCAGTGACAGGAGACTGATATTCCCAGTGAGACAGAATAGATATTCCCAGTGAGACAGAACAGTTATTACCAGTACAGGAGAGTGATATTCCCAGTGAAATGAGCCTGATATTCCCAGTGAGATAGAATAGATATTCCCAGTGTAAGGAGACTTATATTCCCAGTGAAAGGAGACTGATATTCCCAGTGAGTGGAGACAGATATTCCCAGTGAGACAGAATAGATATTCCCAGTGAGAGGAGACTGATATTCCCACTGAGACAGAATAGATATTTCCAGTGAAAGGAGACTGATATTCCCAGTGAGACAGAATAGATATTCCCAGTGAGACAGAATAGATATTCCCAGTGAGAGGAGACTGATATTCCTTCTGAGACAGAATAGATATTCCCAGTGAGAGGAGACTGATATTCCCAATGAGACAGAATAGATAGTCCCAGTGAGCGGAGACTGTTATTCCCAATGAGACACAATAGATATATCCAGTGAAAGGAGACTGATATTCCCAGTGAGAAAGAATAGATATTCCCAGTGAGAGGAGACTGATATTCCCAGTGAGAGGAGACTGATATTCCCAGTGAGAGGAGACTGCTATTCCCAGTGAGACAGAATAGATCTTCCCAGTGATAGGAGACTGATATTCCCAGTGACACAGAATAGATATTTCCAGTGAGAGGAGACTGATATTCCCAAAGAGACAGAATAGATAATCCCTGTGAGACAGTACAGATATTCCCAGTGGCAGAAGACTGATATTCCCAGTGAAAGGAGACTGATATTCCAGTGAGATAGAATACATATTCCCAGTGAAAGGAGACTGATATTCCCAGTGAGAGGAGACTGATATTCCCAGTGAGACTGAATAGATATTCCCAGAGAGAGGAGACTGATATTCCCAATGAGAGGAGACTAATATTCCCAGTGAGAAAGAAAAGATATTCCCAGTGAAAGGAGAATGATATACCCAGTGAAAGGAGACTGCTATTCCCAGTGAGAGAAGACTGACATTCCCAGTGAGACGAAACTGATATCCCCAGTGAAAGGAGACTGATATTCACAGTGAGACAGAATAGATATTCCTTTGAGAGGATATTGAGATTCCCAGTGAGTGGAGACTGATATTCCCAGTGAGAAAGAATAGATATTCCCAGTGAAAGGAGACTGATATTCCCAGTGAAAGGAGACTGATATTCCCAATGAGACGAGACTGCTATTCCTAGTGAGACAGTATAGATGTTCCCAGTGAGAGGAGACTGATATTCCCAGTGAGAGGAGACTGATATTCCCAGTGAGCCAGTATTGATATTCCCAGTGACAGGAGACTGATATTACTATTGAGGCAGAATAGATATTTCCACTGAGAGGAGACTGATATTCCCAGTGAGACAGAATAGAAATTCCCAGTGAGAGGAGACTGATATTCCGAATGAGACAGATTAGATATTCCCAGTGAAAGGAGACTGATATTCAAAGTGATAGGAGACTGATATTCCCAGTGAAAGGAGACTGTTATTCAAAGTGAGACAGAATAGATATTCCCAGTGAGAAGAGATTGATATTCCCAGTGAGAGGAGACTGATATTCCCAGTGAACTGAATAGATATTCCCAATGAGACGAGACTGATATTCCCTGTGAGAAGAGACTGATATTCCCAGTGAGAGTAGACTGATATTCCCATTGAGAAAGAATAGATATTCTCAATGAGAGGAGACTGATATTCCCAGTGAGACAGAATAGATATTCACAGTGAAAGGTGAATGATATTCCCCATGAGACAGAATAGATATTCCCAGTGAAAGGAGACTGATATTCCCAGTGAAAGGAGAACGATATTTCCAGTGAGAGGAGACTGCTATTCCCAGTGAGACAGTATAGATGTTCCCAGTGAGAGGAGACTGATATTCCCAGTGAGAGTAGAATAATATTCCCAGTGAGCCAGTATTGATATTCCCAGTGACAGGAGACTGATATTCCTATTGAGGCAGATTAGATATTTCCAGTGAGAGGAGACTGATATTCCCAGTGAGATAGAATAGATATTCCCAGTGTAAGGAGACTGATATTCCCAGTGAAAGGAGACTGATATTCCCAGTGAAAGGAGACTGATATTCCCAGTGAAAGGAGACTGATATTCCCAGTGAGTGGAGACTGATAATCCCAGTGAGACAGAATAGATATTCCCAATTAGAGGAGACTGATATTCCCACTGAGACAGAATAGATATTCCCAGTGAGAGGAGACTGATATTCCCAGTGAGACAGAATAGATATTCCCAGTGAGAGGAGACTGATATTCCCACTGAGACAGAATAGATATTTCCAGTGAGAGGAGACTGATATTCCCAGTGAGACAGAATAGATATTCCCAGTGAGACAGAATAGATATTACCAGTAGAGGAGAGTGATATTCCCAGTGAAATGAGCCTGATATTCCCAGTGAGATAGAATAGATATTCCCAGTGTAAGGAGACTGATATTCCCAGTGAAAGGAGACTGATATTCCAAGTGAGTGGAGACAGATATTCCCAGTGAGACAGAATAGATATTCCCAGTGAGAGGAGACTGATATTCCTTCTGAGACAGAATAGATATTCCCAGTGAGAGGAGACTGATATTCCCAATGAGACAGAATAGTTATTCCCAGTGAGAGGAGACAGTTATTCCCAATGAGACAGAATAGATATTCCCAGTGAAAGGAGACTGATATTCCCAGTGAGTGGAGACTGATATTCCCAGTGAAAGGAGACTGATATTCAAAGTGAGACAGAATAGATATTCCCAGTAAGAGGAGACTGATATTCCCAGTGAGAGGAGACTGATATTCCCAGTGAGAGGAGACTGCTATTCCCAGTGTGACAGATTAGATATTCCCAGTGATAGGAGTCTGATATTCCCAGTGACACAGAATAAATATTTCCAGTGAGAGGAGACTGATATTCCCAGTGAGACAGAATAGTTAATCGCTGTGAGACAGAATAGATATTCCCAGTGGCAGAAGACTGATATTCCCAGTGAAAGGAGACTTATATTCCAATGAGATATAATACATATTCCCAGTGAAACGGGACTGATATTCCCAGTTAGAGGAGACTGATATTCCCAGTGAGGCTGAATAGATATTCCTAGAGAGAGGAAACTGATATTCCCATGAGAGGAGACTGATATTCCCAGTGAGAAAAAAAAATATTCCCAGTGAAAGGAGAATGATATACCCAGTGAAAGGAGACTGCTAT
Source organism: Carcharodon carcharias (assembly GCF_017639515.1). Taxonomy (NCBI): domain Eukaryota; kingdom Metazoa; phylum Chordata; class Chondrichthyes; order Lamniformes; family Lamnidae; genus Carcharodon; species Carcharodon carcharias. The sequence goes on from NW_024470654.1 coordinate 2,416,676, forward strand.
TCCAAGTGAGAGGAGACTGATATTCCCAGTGAGAGGAAACTGATATTCCCACTGAAAGGAGACTGATATTCACAGTGAGACAGAATAGATATACCTTTGAGAGGATATTGAGATTCCCAGTGAGTGGAGACTGATATTCCCAGTGAGACAGAATAGACATTCCCAGTGAGAGCAGACTGATATTCCCTCTGAGACAGAATAGATATTCCCAGTGAGAGGAGACTGATATTCCCAATGAGGCAGAATAGATATTCCCAGTGAGAGGAGACAGATATTCCCAATGAGACAGAATAGATTATTCCAGTGAGAGGAGACTGATATTCCCAGTGAACAGAATAGATATTCCCAGTGAGAGGAGACTGATATTCCCAGTGAGAGGAGACAGATATTCCCAATGAGACAGAATAGATATTCCCAGTGAAAGGAGACTGATATTCCCAATGAGACAGAATAGATGTTCCCAGTGAGAGGAGACTGATATTCCCAGTGAGAGTAGAATAATATTCCCAGTGAGCCAGTATTGATATTCCCAGTGACAGGAGACTGATATTCCTATTGAGGCAGAATAGATATTTCCAGTGAGAGGAGACTGATATTCCCAGTGAGATAGAATAGATATTCCCAGTGTAAGGAGACTGATATTCCCACTGAGACAGTATAGATATTCCCAGTGAGAGGAGACTGATATTCCCAGTGAGACAGAATATATATTCCCAGTGAGAGGAAACGGTTATTCCCAGTGAGACAGAATAGATATTTCCAGTGACAGGAGACTGATATTCCCAGTGAGACAGAATAGATATTCCCAGTGAGACAGAATAGTTATTACCAGTACAGGAGACTGATATTCCCAGTGAAATGAGCCTGATATTCCCAGTGAGAAAGAATAGATATTCCCAGTGAGAGGAGACTTATATTCCCAGTGAGAGGAGACTGATATTCCCAGTGAGAGGAGACTGCTATTCCCAGTGAGACAGAATAGATATACCCTGTGATAGGAGACTGATATTCACAGTGAGACAGAATAGATATTTCCAGTGAGAGGAGACTGATATTCCCAAAGAGACAGAATAGATAATCCCTGTGAGACAGTATAGATATTCCCAGTGGCAGAAGACTGATATTCCCAGTGAAAGGAGACTGATATTCCAGTGAGATAGAATACATATTCCCAGTGAAAGGAGACTGATATTCCCAGTGAGAGGAGACTGATATACCCAATGAGACTGAATAGATATTCCCAGAGAGAGGAGACTGATATTCCCAATGAGAGGAGACTAATATTCCCAGTGAGAAAGAAAAGATATTCCCAGTGAAAAGAGAATGATATACCCAGTGAAAGGAGACTGCTATTCCCAGTGAGAGAAGACTGACATTCCCAGTGAGACGAAACTGATATCCCCAGTGAAAGGAGACTGATATTCACAGTGAGACAGAATAGATATTCCTTTGAGAGGATATTGGGATTCCCAGTGAGTGGAGACTGATATTCCCAGTGAAAGGAGACTGATATTCCCAGTGAAAGGAGACTGATATTCCCAATAAGAGGAGACTGCTATTTCTAGTGAGACAGTATAGATGTTCCCAGTGAGAGGAGACTGATATTCCCAGTGAGAGGAGACTAATATTCCCAGTGAGCCAGTATTGATATTCCCAGTGACAGGAGACTGATATTCCTATAGAGGCAGAATAGATATTTCCACTGAGAGGAGACTGATATTCCCAGTGAGACAGAATAGATATTCCCAGTGAGAGGAGACTGATATTCCGAATGAGACAGAATAGATATTCCCAGTGAAAGGAGACTGATATTCAAAGTGAGAGGAGACTGATATTCCCAGTGAAAGGAGACTGTTATTCAAAGTGAGACAGAATAGATATTCCCAGTGAGAAGAGATTGATATTCCCAGTGAGAGGAGACTGATATTCCCAGTGAACTGAATAGATATTCCCAGTGAGAGGAGACTGATATTCCCAGTGAGAAGAGACTGATATTCCCAGTGAGAGTAGACTGATATTCCCAATGAGAAAGAATAGATATTCCCAATGAGAGGAGACTGATATTCCCAATGAGACAGAATAGATATTCACAGTGAAAGGTGAATGATATTCCCCATGAGACAGAATAGATATTCCCAGTGAAACGAGACTGATATTCCCAGTGAAAGGAGAACGATATTTCCAGTGAGAGGAGAAAGCTATTCCCAGTGAGACAGTATAGATGTTCCCAGTGAGAGGAGACTGATATTCCCAGTGAGAGTAGAATAATATTCCCAGTGAGCCAGTATTGATATTCCCAGTGACAGGAGACTGATATTCCTATTGAGGCAGAATAGATATTTCCAGTGAGAGGAGACTGATATTCCCAGTGAGATAGAATAGATATTCCCAGTGTAAGGAGACTGATATTCCCAGTGAAAGGAGACTGATATTCCCAGTGAGTGGAGACTGATAATCCCAGTGAGACAGAATAGATATTCCCAGTTAGAGGAGACTGATATTCCCACTGAGACAGAATAGATATTCCCAGTGAGAGGAGATTGATATTCCCAGTGAGACAGAATATATATTCCCAGTGAGAGGAGACTGATATTCCCACTGAGACAGAATAGATATTTCCAGTGACAGGAGACTGATATTCCCAGTGAGACAGAATAGATATTCCCAGTGAGACAGAATAGTTATTACCAGTACAGGAGACTGATATTCCCAGTGAAATGAGCCTGATATTCCAAGTGAGAAAGAATAGATATTCCCAGTGAGAGGAGACTGATATTCCCAGTGAGAGGAGACTGATATTCCCAGTGAGAGGAGACTGATATTCCCAGTGAGACAAAATAGATATTTCCAGTGAGAGGAGACTGATATTCCCAGTGAGATAGAATAGATATTCCCAGTGTAAGGAGACTGATATTCCCAGTGAAAGGAGACTGATATTCCCAGTGAAAGGAGACTGATATTCCCAGTGAGTGGAGACTGATAATCCCAGTGAGACAGAATAGATATTCCCAGTTAGAGGAGACTGATATTCCCACTGAGACAGAATAGATATTCCCAGTGAGAGGAGACTGATATTCCCAGTGAGACAGAATAGATATTCCCAGTGAGAGGAGACTGATATTCCCACTGAGACAGAATAGATATTTCCAGTGAGAGGAGACTGATATTCCCAGTGAGACAGAATAGATATTCCCAGTGAGACAGAATAGATATTACCAGTAGAGGAGAGTGATATTCCCAGTGAAATGAGCCTGATATTCCCAGTGAGATAGAATAGATATTCCCAGTGTAAGGAGACTGATATTCCCAGTGAATGGAGACTGATATTCCAAGTGAGTGGAGACAGATATTCCCAGTGAGACAGAATAGATATTCCCAGTGAGAGGAGACTGATATTCCTTCTGAGACAGAATAGATATTCCCAGTGAGAGGAGACTGATATTCCCAATGAGACAGAATAGTTATTCCCAGTGAGAGGAGACAGTTATTCCCAATGAGACAGAATAGATATTCCCAGTGAAAGGAGACTGATATTCCCAGTGAGTGGAGACTGATATTCCCAGTGAAAGGAGACTGATATTCAAAGTGAGACAGAATAGATATTCCCAGTGAGAGGAGACTGATATTCCCAGTGAGAGGAGACTGATATTCCCAGTGAGAGGAGACTGCTATTCCCAGTGTGACAGATTAGATATTCCCAGTGATAGGAGTCTGATATTCCCAGTGACACAGAATAAATATTTCCAGTGAGAGGAGACTGATATTCCCAGTGAGACAGAATAGTTAATCCCTGTGAGACAGAATAGATATTCCCAGTGGCAGAAGACTGATATTCCCAGTGAAAGGAGACTGATATTCCAGTGAGATAGAATACATATTCCCAGTGAAAGGGGACTGATATTCCCAGTGAGAGGAGATTGATATTCCCAGTGAGGCTGAATAGATATTCCTAGAGAGAGGAAACTGATATTCCCATGAGAGGAGACAGATATTCCCAGTGAGAAAAACAAAATATTCCCAGTGAAAGGAGAATGATATACCCAGTGAAAGGAGACTGCTATTCCAAGTGAGAGGAGACTGATATTCCCAGTGAGAGGAAACTGATATTCCCACTGAAAGGAGACTGATATTCACAGTGAGACAGAATAGATATACCTTTGAGAGGATATTGAGATTCCCAGTGAGTGGAGACTGATATTCCCAGTGAGACAGAATAGACATTCCCAGTGAGAGCAGACTGATATTCCCTCTGAGACAGAATAGATATTCCCAGTGAGAGGAGACTGATATTCCCAATGAGGCAGAATAGATATTCCCAGTGAGAGGAGACAGATATTCCCAATGAGACAGAATAGATATTTCCAGTGAGAGGAGACTGATATTCCCAGTGAACAGAACAGATATTCCCAGTGAGAGGAGACTGATATTCCCAGTGAGAGGAGACAGATATTCCCAATGAGACAGAATAGATATTCCCAGTGAGAGGAGACTGATATTCCCAATGAGACAGAATAGATGTTCCCAGTGAGAGGAGACTGATATTCCCAGTGAGAGTAGAATAATATTCCCAGTGAGCCAGTATTGATATTCCCAGTGACAGGAGACTGATATTCCTAATGAGGCAGAATAGATACTTCCAGTGAGAGGAGACTGATATTCCCAGTGAGATAGAATAGATATTCCCAGTGTAAGGAGACTGATATTCCCAGTGAAAGGAGACTGATATTCCCAGTGAGTGGAGACTGATAATCCCAGTGAGACAGAATAGATATTCCCAGTTAGAGGAGACTGATATTCCCACTGAGACAGAATAGATATTCCCAGTGAGAGGAGACTGATATTCCCAGTGAGACAGAATATATATTCCCAGTGAGAGGAGACTGATATTCCCAGTGAGACAGAATAGATATTTCCAGTGACAGGAGACTGATATTCCCAGTGAGACAGAATAGATATTCCCAGTGAGACAGAATAGTTATTACCAGTACAGGAGACTGATATTCCCAGTGAAATGAGCCTGATATTCCCAGTGAGAAAGAATAGATATTCCCAGTGAGAGGAGACTTATATTCCCAGTGAGAGGAGACTGATATTCCCAGTGAGAGGAGACTGCTATTCCCAGTGAGACAGAATAGATATTCCCTGTGATAGGAGACTGATATTCCCAGTGAGACAGAATAGATATTTCCAGTGAGAGGAGACTGATATTCCCAGAGAGACAGAATAGATAATCCCTGTGAGACAGAATAGATATTCCAAGTGGCAGAAGACTGATATTCCCTGTGAAAGGAGACTGATATTCCAGTGAGATAGAATACATATTCCCAGTGAAAGGAGACTGATATTCCCAGTGAGAGGAGACTGATATACCCAATGAGACTGAATAGATATTCCCAGAGAGAGGAGACTGATATTCCCAATGAGAGGAGACTAATATTCCCAGTGAGAAAGAAAAGATATTCCCAGTGAAAAGAGAATGATATACCCAGTGAAAGGAGACTGCTATTCCCAGTGAGAGAAGACTGACATTCCCAGTGAGACGAAACTGATATCCCCAGTGAAAGGAGACTGATATTCACAGTGAGACAGAATAGATACTCCTTTGAGAGGATATTGAGATTCCCAGTGAGTGGAGACTGATATTCCCAGTGAAAGGAGACTGATATTCCCAGTGAAAGGAGACTGATATTCCCAATGAGAGGAGACTGCTATTTCTAGTGAGACAGTATAGATGTTCCCAGTGAGAGGAGACTGATATTCCCAGTGAGAGGAGACTAATATTCCCAGTGAGCCAGCATTGATATTCCCAGTGACAGGAGACTGATATTCCTATTGAGGCAGAATAGATATTTCCACTGAGAGGAGACTGATATTCCCAGTGAGACAGAATAGATATTCCCAGTGAGAGGAGACTGATATTCCGAATGAGACAGAATAGATATTCCCAGTGAAAGGAGACTGATATTCAAAGTGAGAGGAGACTGATATTCCCAGTGAGAGGAGACTGTTATTCAAAGTGAGACAGAATAGATATTCCCAGTGAGAAGGGATTGATATTCCCAGTGAGAGGAGACTGATATTCCCAGTGAACTGAATAGATATTCCCAGTGAGAGGAGACTGATATTCCCAGTGAATGGAGACTGATATTCCCAGTGAGTGGAGACTGATATTCCCAGTGAAAGGAGACTGATATTCAAAGTGAGACAGAATAGATATTCCCAGTGAGAGGAGACTGATATTCCCAGTGAGAGGAGACTGATATTCCCAGTGAGAGGAGACTGCTATTCCCAGTGAGACAGATTAGATATTCCCAGTGAGTGGAGACTGATATTCCCAGTGACACAGAATAAATATTTCCAGTGAGAGGAGACTGATATTCCCAGTGAGACTGAATAGTTAATCCCTGTGAGACAGAATAGATATTCCCATTGGCAGAAGACTGATATTCCCAGTGAAAGGAGACTGATATTCCAGTGAGATAGAATACATATTCCCAGTGAAAGGAGACTGATATTCCCAGTGAAATGAGCCTGATATTCCCAGTGAGAAAGAATAGATATTCCCAGTGAGAGGAGACTTATATTCCCAGTGAGAGGAGACTGATATTCCCAGTGAGAGGAGACTGCTATTCCCAGTGAGACAGAATAGATATTCCCTGTGATAGGAGACTGATATTCCCAGTGAGACAGAATAGATATTTCCAGTGAGAGGAGACTGATATTCCCAGTGAGACAGAATAGATAATCCCTGTGAGACAGAATAGATATTCCAAGTGGCAGAAGACTGATATTCCCTGTGAAAGGAGACTGATATTCCAGTGAGATAGAATACATATTCCCAGTGAAAGGAGACTGATATTCCCAGTGAGAGGAGACTGATATACCCAATGAGACTGAATAGATATTCCCAGAGAGAGGAGACTGATATTCCCAATGAGAGGAGACTAATATTCCCAGTGAGAAAGAAAAGATATTCCCAGTGAAAAGAGAATGATATACCCAGTGAAAGGAGACTGCTATTCCCAGTGAGAGAAGACTGACATTCCCAGTGAGACGAAACTGATATCCCCAGTGAAAGGAGACTGATATTCACAGTGAGACAGAATAGATATTCCTTTGAGAGGATATTGAGATTCCCAGTGAGTGGAGACTGATATTCCCAGTGAAAGGAGACTGATATTCCCAGTGAAAGGAGACTGATATTCCCAATGAGAGGAGACTGCTATTTCTAGTGAGACAGTATAGATGTTCCCAGTGAGAGGAGACTGATATTCCCAGTGAGAGGAGACTAATATTCCCAGTGAGCCAGTATTGATATTCCCAGTGACAGGAGACTGATATTCCTATTGAGGCAGAATAGATATTTCCACTGAGAGGAGACTGATATTCCCAGTGAGACAGAATAGATATTCCCAGTGAGAGGAGACTGATATTCCGAATGAGACAGAATAGATATTCCCAGTGAAAGGAGACTGATATTCAAAGTGAGAGGAGACTGATATTCCCAGTGAGAGGAGACTGTTATTCAAAGTGAGACAGAATAGATATTCCCAGTGAGAAGAGATTGATATTCCCAGTGAGAGGAGACTGATATTCCCAGTGAACTGAATAGATATTCCCAGTGAGAGGAGACTGATATTCCCAGTGAGAAGAGACTGATATTCCCAGTGAGAGTAGACTGATATTCCCAATGAGAAAGAATAGATATTCCCAATGAGAGGAGACTGATATTCGCAGTGAGACAGAATAGATATTCACAGTGAAAGGTGAATGATATTCCCCATGAGACAGAATAGATATTCCCAGTGAAAGGAGACTGATATTCCCAGTGAAAGGAGAACGATATTTCCAGTGAGAGGAGACTGCTATTCCCAGTGAGACAGTATAGATGTTCCCAGTGAGAGGAGACTGATATTCCCAGTGAGAGTAGAATAATATTCCCAGTGAGCCAGTATTGATATTCCCAGTGACAGGAGACTGATATTCCTATTGAGGCAGAATAGATATTTCCAGTGAGAGGAGACTGATATTCCCAGTGAGATAGAATAGATATTCCCAGTGTAAGGAGACTGATATTCCCAGTGAAAGGAGACTGATATTCCCAGTGAAAGGAGACTGCTATTCCCAGTGAGTGGAGACTGATAATCCCAGTGAGACAGAATAGATATTCCCAGTTAGAGGAGACTGATATTCCCACTGAGACAGAATAGATATTCCCAGTGAGAGGAGACTGATATTCCCAGTGAGACAGAATAGATATTCCCAGTGAGAGGAGACTGATATTCCCAATGAGACAGAATAGATATTTCCAGTGAGAGGAGACTGATATTCCCAGTGAGACAGAATAGATATTCCCAGTGAGACAGAATAGATATTACCAGTACAGGAGAGTGATATTCCCAGTGAAATGAGCCTGATATTCCCAGTGAGATAGAATAGATATTCCCAGTGTAAGGAGACTGATATTCCCAGTGAATGGAGACTGATATTCCCAGTGAGTGGAGACTGATATTCCCAGTGAAAGGAGACTGATATTCAAAGTGAGACAGAATAGATATTCCCAGTGAGAGGAGACTGATATTCCCAGTGAGAGGAGACTGATATTCCCAGTGAGAGGAGACTGCTATTCCCAGTGAGACAGATTAGATATTCCCAGTGATAGGAGACTGATATTCCCAGTGACACAGAATAAATATTTCCAGTGAGAGGAGACTGATATTCCCAGTGAGACTGAATAGTTAATCCCTTTGAGACAGAATAGATATTCCCATTGGCAGAAGACTGATATTCCCAGTGAAAGGAGACTGATATTCCAGTGAGATAGAATACATATTCCCAGTGAAAGGAGACTGATATTCCCAGTGAGAGGAGACTGATATTCCCAGTGAGGCTGAATAGATATTCCTAGAGGGAGGAAACTGATATTCCCATGAGAGGAGACTGATATTCCCAGTGAGAAAAAAAATATATTCCCAGTGAAAGGAGAATGATATACCCAGTGAAAGGAGACTGCTATTCCAAGTGAGAGGAGACTGATATTCCCAGTGAGAGGAAACTGATATTCCCACTGAAAGGAGACTGATATTCACAGTGAGACAGAATAGATATTCCTTTGAGAGGATATTGAGATTCCCAGTGAGTGGAGACTGATATTCCCGGTGAGACAGAATAGACATTCCCAGTGAGAGCAGACTGATATTCCCTCTGAGACAAAATAGATATTCCCAGTGAGAGGAGGCTGATATTCCCAATGAGGCAGAATAGATATTCCCAGTGAGAGGAGACAGATATTCCCAATGAGACAGAATAGATATTTCCAGTGAGAGGAGACTGATATTCCCAGTGAACAGAATAGATATTCCCAGTGAGAGGAGACTGATATTCCCAGTGAAAAGAGACTGATATTCCCAGTGAGAGTAGACTGATATTCCCAATGAGAAAGAATAGATATTCCCAATGAGAGGAGACTGATATTCCCAGTGAGACAGAATAGATATTCACAGTGAAAGTTGAATGATATTCCCCATGAGACAGAATAGATATTCCCAGTGAAAGGAGACTGATATTCCCAGTGAAAGGAGAATGATATTTCCAGTGAGAGGAGACTGCTATTCCCAGTGAGACAGTATAGATGTTCCCAGTGAGAGGAGACTGATATTCCCAGTGAGAGTAGAATAATATTCCCAGTGAGCCAGTATTGATATTCCCAGTGACAGGAGACTGATATTCCTATTGAGGCAGAATAGATATTTCCAGTGAGAGGAGACTGATATTCCCAGTGAGATAGAATAGATATTCCCAGTGTAAGGAGACTGATATTCCCAGTGAAAGGAGACTGATATTCCCAGTGAAAGGAGACTGATATTCCCAGTGAAAGGAGACTGATATTCCCAGTGAGTGGAGACTGATAAACCCAGTGAGACAGAATAGATATTCCCAGTTAGAGGAGACTGATATTCCCACTGAGACAGAATAGATATTCCCAGTGAGAGGAGACTGATATTCCCAGTGAGACAGAATAGATATTCCCAGTGAGAGGAGACTGATATTCCCACTGAGACAGAATAGATATTTCCAGTGTCAGGAGACTGATATTCCCAGTGAGACAGAATAGACATTCCCAGTTAGACAGAATAGTTATTATCAGTACAGGAGAGTAATATTCCCAGTGAAATGAGCCTGATATTCCCAGTGAGATAGAATAGATATTCCCAGTGTAAGGAGACTTATATTCCCAGTGAAAGTAGACTGATATTCCCAATGATTGGAGGCAGATATTCCCAGTGAGACAGAATAGATATTCCCAGTGAGAGGAGACTGATATTCCCACTGAGACAGAATAGATATTTCCAGTGAAAGGAGACTGATATTCCCAGTGAGACAGAATAGATATTCCCATGAGACAGAATAGATATCCCCAGTGAGAGGAGACTGATATTCCTTCAGAGACAGAATAGATATTCCCATTGAGAGGAGACTGATATTCCCAATGAGAAGAATAGATAGTCCCAGTGAGCGGAGACAGTTATTCCCAATGAGACACAATAGATATATCCAGTGAAAGGAGACTGATATTCCCAGTGAGAAAGAATAGATATTTCCAGTGAGAGGAGACTGATATTCCCAGTGAGAGGAGACTGATATTCCGAGTGAGAGGAGAATGCTATTCCCAGTGAGACAGAATAGATATTCCCAGTGATAGGAGACTGATATTCCCTGTGACACAGAATAGATATTTCCAGTGAGAGGAGACTGATATTCCCAAAGAGACAGAATAGATAATCCCTGTGAGACAGTATAGATATTCCCAGTGGCAGAAGACTGATATTCCCAGTGAAAGGAGACTGATATTCCAGTGAGATAGAATACATATTCCCAGTGAAAGGAGACTGATATTCCCAGTGAGAGGAGACTGATATTCCCAGTGAGACTGAATAGATATTCCCAGAGAGAGGAGACTGACATTCCCAATGAGAGGAGACTAATATTCCCAGTGAGAAAGAAAAGATATTCCCAGTGAAAGGAGAATGATATACCCAGTGAAAGGAGACTGCTATTCCCAGTGAGAGAAGACTGACATTCCCAGTGAGACGAAACTGATATCCCCAGTGAAAGGAGACTGATCTTCACAGTGAGACAGAATAGATATTCCTTTTAGAGGATATTGAGATTCCCAGTGAGTGGAGACGGATATTCCCAGTGAGAAAGAATAGATATTCCCAGTGAAAGGAGACTGATATTCCCAGTGAAAGGAGACTGATATTCCCAATGAGATGAGACTACTATTCCTAGTGAGACAGTATAGATGTTCCCAGTGAGAGGAGACTGATATTCCCAGTGAGAGGAGACTAATATTCCCAGTGAGCCAGTATTGATATTCCCAGTGACAGGAGACTGATATTCCTATTGAGGCAGAATAGATATTTCCACTGAGAGGAGACTGATATTCCCAGTGAGACAGAATAGATATTCCCAGTGAGAGGAGACTGATATTCCGAATGAGACAGAATAGATATTCCCAGTGAAAGGAGACTGATATTCAAAGTGAGAGGAGACTGATATTCCCAGTGAGAGGAGACTGTTATTCAAAGTGAGACAGAATAGATATTCCCAGTGAGAAGAGATTGATATTCCCAGTGAGAGGAGACTGATATTCCCAGTGAACTGAATAGATATTCCCAGTGAGAGGAGACTGATATTCCCAGTGAGAAGAGACTGATATTCCCAGTGAGAGTAGACTGATATTCCCAATGAGAAAGAATAGATATTCCCAATGAGAGGAGACTGATATTCCCAGTGAGACAGAATAGATATTCACAGTGAAAGGTGAATGATATTCCCCATGAGACAGAATAGATATTCCCAGTGAAAGGAGACTGATATTCCCAGTGAAAGGAGAATGATATTTCCAGTGAGAGGAGACTGCTATTCCCAGTGAGACAGTATAGATGTTCCCAGTGAGAGGAGACTGATATTCCCAGTGAGAGTAGAATAATATTCCCAGTGAGCCAGTATTGATATTCCCAGTGACAGGAGACTGATATTCCTATTGAGGCAGAATAGATATTTCCAGTGAGAGGAGACTGATATTCCCAGTGAGATAGAATAGATATTCCCAGTGTAAGGAGACTGATATTCCCAGTGAAAGGAGACTGATATTCCCAGTGAAAGGAGACTGATATTCCCAGTGAGTGGAGACTGATAATCCCAGTGAGACAGAATAGATATTCCCAGTTAGAGGAGACTGATATTCCCACTGAGACAGAATAGATATTCCCAGTGAGAGGAGACTGATATTCCCAGTGAGACAGAATAGATATTCCCAGTGAGAGGAGACTGATATTCCCACTGAGACAGAATAGATATTTCCAGTGAGAGGAGACTGATATTCCCAGTGAGACAGAATAGATATTCCCAGTGAGACAGAATAGATATTACCAGTACAGGAGAGTGATATTCCCAGTGAAATGAGCCTGATATTCCCAGTGAGATAGAATAGGTATTCCCAGTGTAAGGAGACTGATATTCCCAGTGAATGGAGACTGATATTCCCAGTGAGTGGAGACTGATATTCCCAGTGAAAGGAGACTGATATTCAAAGTGAGACAGAATAGATATTCCCAGTGAGAGGAGACTGATATTCCCAGTGAGAGGAGACTGATATTCCCAGTGAGAGGAGACTGCTATTCCCAGTGAGACAGATTAGATATTCCCAGTGATAGGAGACTGATATTCCCAGTGACACAGAATAAATATTTCCAGTGAGAGGAGACTGATATTCCCAGTGAGACAGAATAGTTAATCCCTGTGAGACAGAATAGATATTCCCATTGGCAGAAGACTGATATTCCCAGTGAAAGGAGACTGATATTCCAGTGAGATAGAATACATATTCCAGGTGAAAGGAGACTGATATTCCCAGTGAGAGGAGACTGATATTCCCAGTGAGGCTGAATAGATATTCCTAGAGGGAGGAAACTGATATTCCCATGAGAGGAGACTGATATTCCCAGTGAGAAAAACAAAAATATTCCCAGTGAAAGGAGAATGATATACCCAGTGAAAGGAGACTGCTATTCCAAGTGAGAGGAGACTGATATTCCCAGTGAGAGGAAACTGATATTCCCACTGAAAGGAGACTGATATTCACAGTGAGACAGAATAGATATTCCTTTGAGAGGATATTGAGATTCCCAGTGAGTGGAGACTGATATTCCCAGTGAGACAGAATAGACATTCCCAGTGAGAGCAGACTGATATTCCCTCTGAGACAAAATAGATATTCCCAGTGAGAGGAGGCTGATATTCCCAATGAGGCAGAATAGATATTCCCAGTGAGAGGAGACAGATATTCCCAATGAGACAGAAAGATATTTCCAGTGAGAGGAGACTGATATTCCCAGTGAACAGAATAGATATTCCCAGTGAGAGGAGACTGATATTCCCAGTGAGAAGAGACTGATATTCCCAGTGAGAGTAGACTGATATTCCCAATGAGAAAGAATAGATATTCCCAATGAGAGGAGACTGATATTCCCAGTGAGACAGAATAGATATTCACAGTGAAAGTTGAATGATATTCCCCATGAGACAGAATAGATATTCCCAGCGAAAGGAGACTGATATTCCCAGTGAAAGGAGAATGATATTTCCAGTGAGAGGAGACTGCTATTCCCAGTGAGACAGTATAGATGTTCCCAGTGAGAGGAGACTGATATTCCCAGTGAGAGTAGAATAATATTCCCAGTGAGCCAGTATTGATATTCCCAGTGACAGGAGACTGATATTCCTATTGAGGCAGAATAGATATTTCCAGTGAAAGGAGACTGATATTCCCAGTGAGATAGAATAGATATTCCCAGTGTAAGGAGACTGATATTCCCAGTGAAAGGAGACTGATATTCCCAGTGAAAGGAGACTGATATTCCCAGTGAGTGGAGACTGATAAACCCAGTGAGACAGAATAGATATTCCCAGTTAGAGGAGACTGATATTCCCACTGAGACAGAATAGATATTCCCAGTGAGAGGAGACTGATATTCCCAGTGAGACAGAATAGATATTCCCAGTGAGAGGAGACTGATATTCCCACTGAGACAGAATAGATATTTCCAGTGACAGGAGACTGATATTCCCAGTGAGACAGAATAGACATTCCCAGTGAGACAGAATAGTTATTACCAGTACAGGAGAGTAATATTCCCAATGAAATGAGCCTGATATTCCCAGTGAGATAGAATAGATATTCCCAGTGTAAGGAGACTTATATTCCCAGTGAAAGTAGACTGATATTCCCAGTGATTGGAGACAGATATTCCCAGTGAGACAGAATAGATATTCCCAGTGAGAGGAGACTGATATTCCCACTGAGACAGAATAGATATTTCCAGTGAATGGAGACTGATATTCCCAGTGAGACAGAATAGATATTCCCAGTGAGAGGAGACTGATATTCCCACTGAGACAGAATAGATATCCCCAGTGATAGGAGACTGATATTCCTTCAGAGACAGAATAGATATTCCCATTGAGAGGAGACTGATATTCCCAATGAGAAGAATAGATATTCCCAGTGAGCGGAGACAGTTATTCCCAATGAGACACAATAGATATATCCAGTGAAAGGAGACTGATATTCCCAGTGAGAAAGAATAGATATTTCCAGTGAGAGGAGACTGATATTCCCAGTGAGAGGAGACTGATATTCCGAGTGAGAGGAGACTGCTATTCCCAGTGAGACAGAATAGATATTCCCAGTGATAGGAGACTGATATTCCCTGTGACACAGAATAGATATTTCCAGTGAGAGGAGACTGATATTCCCAAAGAGACAGAATAGATAATCCCTGTGAGACAGTATAGATATTCCCAGTGGCAGAAGACTGATATTCCCAGTGAAAGGAGACTGATATTCCAGTGAGATAGAATACATATTCCCAGTGAAAGGAGACTGATATTCCCAGTGAGAGGAGACTGATATTCCCAGTGAGACTGAATAGATATTCCCAGAGAGAGGGGACTGACATTCCCAATGAGAGGAGACTAATATTCCCAGTGAGAAAGAAAAGATATTCCCAGTGAAAGGAGAATGATATACCCAGTGAAAGGAGACTGCTATTCCCAGTGAGAGAAGACTGACATTCCCAGTGAGACGAAACTGATATCCCCAGTGAAAGGAGACTGATCTTCACAGTGAGACAGAATAGATATTCCTTTTAGAGGATATTGAGATTCCCAGTGAGTGGAGACGGATATTCCCAGTGAGAAAGAATAGATATTCCCAGTGAAAGGAGACTGATATTCCCAGTGAAAGGAGACTGATATTCCCAATGAGATGAGACTACTATTCCTAGTGAGACAGTATAGATGTTCCCAGTGAGAGGAGACTGATATTCCCAGTGAGAGGAGACTAATATTCCCAGTGAGCCAGTATTGATATTCCCAGTGACAGGAGTCTGATATTCCTATTGAGGCAGAATAGATATTTCCACTGAGAGGAGACTGATATTCCCAGTGAGACAGAATAGATATTCCCAGTGAGAGGAGACTGATATTCCGAATGAGACAGAATAGATATTCCCAGTGAAAGGAGACTGATATTCAAAGTGAGAGGAGACTGATATTCCCAGTGAAAGGAGACTGTTATTCAAAGTGAGACAGAATAGATATTCCCAGTGAGAAGAGATTGATATTCCCAGTGAGAGGAGACTGATATTCCCAGTGAACTGAATAGATATTCCCAGTGAGAGGAGACTGATATTCCCAGTGAGAAGAGACTGATATTCCCAGTGAGAGTAGACTGATATTCCCAATGAGAAAGAATAGATATTCCCAATGAGAGGAGACTGATATTCCCAGTGAGACAGAATAGATATTCACAGTGAAAGGTGAATGATATTCCCCATGAGACAGAATAGATATTCCCAGTGAAAGGAGACTGATAGTCCCAGTGAAAGGAGAACGATATTTCCAGTGAGAGGAGACTGCTATTCCCAGTGAGACAGTATAGATGTTCCCAGTGAGAGGAGACTGATATTCCCAGTGAGAGTAGAATAATATTCCCAGTGAGCCAGTATTGATATTCTCAGTGACAGGAGACTGATATTCCTATTGAGGCAGAATAGATATTTCCAGTGAGAGGAGACTGATATTCCCAGTGAGATAGAATAGATATTCCAAGTGTAAGGATACTGATATTCCCAGTGAAAGGAGACTGATATTCCCAGTGAAAGGAGACTGATATTAACAGTGAGTGGAGACTGATAATCCCAGTGAGACAGAATAGATATTCCCAGTTAGAGGAGACTGTTATTCCCACTGAGACAGAATAGATATTCCCAGTGAGAGGAGAATGATATTCCCAGTGAGACAGAATAGATATTCCCAGTGAGAGGAGACTGATATTCCCACTGAGACAGAATAGATATTTCCAGTGAGAGGAGACTGATATTCCCAGTGAGACAGAATAGATATTCCCAGTGAGAGGAGACTGATATTCCCAGTGAGACAGAATAGATATTTCCAGTTAGAGGAGACTGATATTCCAACTGAGACAGAATAGATATTCCCAGTGAGAGGAGACTGATATTCCCAGAGAGACAGAATAGATATTCCCAGTGAGAGGAGACTGATATTCCCAGTGAGAGGAATCTAATATTCCCAGTGAGCCAGTATTGATATTCCCAGTGACAGGAGACTGATATTCCTATTGAGGCAGAATAGATATTTCCACTGAGAGGAGACTGATATTCCCAGTGAGACAGAATAGATATTCCCAGTGAAAGGAGACTGATATTCAAAGTGAGAGGAGACTGATATTCCCAGTGAAAGGAGACTGTTATTCAAAGTGAGACAGAATAGATATTCCCAGTGAGAAGAGATTGATATTCCCAGTGAGAGGAGACTGATATTCCCAGTGAACTGAATAGATATTCCCAGTGAGAGGAGACTGATATTCCCAGTGAGAAGAGACTGATATTCCCAGTGAGAGTAGACTGATATTCCCAATGAGAAAGAATAGATATTCCCAATGAGAGGAGACTGATATTCCCAGTGAGACAGAATAGATATTCACAGTGAAAGGTGAATGATATTCCCCATGAGACAGAATAGATATTCCCAGTGAAAGGAGACTGATATTCCCAGTGAAAGGAGAACGATATTTCCAGTGAGAGGAGACTGCTATTCCCAGTGAGACAGTATAGATGTGCCCAGTGAGAGGAGACTGATATTCCCAGTGAGAGTAGCATAATATTCCCAGTGAGCCAGTATTGATATTCCCAGTGACAGGAGACTGATATTCCTATTGAGGCAGAATAGATATTTCCAGTGAGAGGAGACTGATATTCCCAGTGAGATAGAATAGATATTCCCAGTGTAAGGAGACTGATATTCCCAGTGAAAGGAGACTGATATTCCCAGTGAAAGGAGACTGATATTCCCAGTGAGTGGAGACTGATAAACCCAGTGAGACAGAATAGATATTCCCAGTTAGAGGAGACTGATATTCCCACTGAGACAGAATAGATATTCCCAGTGAGAGGAGACTGATATTCCCAGTGAGAGTAGAATAATATTCCCAGTGAGCCAGTATTGATA
Source organism: Carcharodon carcharias (assembly GCF_017639515.1). NCBI lineage: Eukaryota > Metazoa > Chordata > Chondrichthyes > Lamniformes > Lamnidae > Carcharodon > Carcharodon carcharias. The sequence goes on from NW_024470654.1 coordinate 2,434,274, forward strand.
TTCCCAGTGACAGGAGACTGATATTCCTATTGAGGCAGAATGGATATTTCCAGTGAGAGGAGACTGATATTCCCAGTGAGATAGAATAGATATTCCCAGTGTAAGGAGACTGATATTCCCAGTGAAAGGAGACTGATATTCCCAGTGAAAGGAGACTGATATTCCCAGTGAAAGAAGACTGATATTCCCAGTGAGTGGAGACTGATAAACCCAGTGAGACAGAATAGATATTCCCAGTTAGAGGAGACTGATATTCCCACTGAGACAGAATAGATATACCCAGTGAAAGGAGACTGCTATTCCCAGTGAAAGAAGACTGACCTTACCAGTGAGACGAAACTGATATCCCCAGTGAGTGGAGACTGATATTCCCAGTGAGAAAGAATAGATATTCCCAGTGAAAGGAAACTGATATTCCCAGTGAAAGGAGACTGATATTCCCAATGAGAGGAGACTGCTATTCCTAGTGAGACAGTATAGATGTTCCCAGTGAGAGGAGACTGATATTCCCAGTGAGAGGAGACTAATATTCCCAGTGAGCCAGTATTGATATTCCCAGTGACAGGAGACTGATATTCCTATTGAGGCAGAATAGATATTTCCAGTGAGAGGAGACTGATATTCCCAGTGAGACAGAATAGATATTCCCAGTGAGAGGAGACTGATATTCCGAATGAGACAGAATAGATATTCCCAGTGAAAGGAGACTGATATTCAAAGTGAGAGGAGACTGATATTCCCAGTGAAAGGAGACTGTTATTCAAAGTGAGACAGAATAGATATTCCCAGTGAGAAGAGATTGATATTCCCAGTGAGAGGAGACTGATATTCCCAGTGAACTGAATAGATATTCCCAGTGAGAGGAGACTGATATTCCCAGTGAGAAGAGACTGATATTCCCAGTGAGAGTAGACTGATATTCCCAATGAGAAAGAATAGATATTCCCAATGAGAGGAGACTGATATTCCCAGTGAGACAGAATAGATATTCACAGTGAAAGGTGAATGATATTCCCCATGAGACAGAATAGATATTCCCAGTGAAAGGAGACTGATATTCCCAGTGAAAGGAGAACGATATTTCCAGTGAGAGGAGACTGCTATTCCCAGTGAGACAGTATAGATGTTCCCAGTGAGAGGAGACTGATATTCCCAGTGAGAGTAGAATAATATTCCCAGTGAGCCAGTATTGATATTCCCAGTGACAGGAGACTGATATTCCTATTGAGGCAGAATAGATATTTCCAGTGAGAGGAGACTGATATTCCCAGTGAGATAGAATAGATATTCCCAGTGTAAGGAGACTGATATTCCCAGTGAAAGGAGACTGATATTCCCAGTGAAAGGAGACTGATATTCCCAGTGAGTGGAGACTGATAATCCCAGTGAGACAGAATAGATATTCCCAGTTAGAGGAGACTGATATTCCCACTGAGACAGAATAGATATTCCCAGTGAGAGGAGACTGATATTCCCACTGAGACAGAATAGATATTCCCAGTGAGAGGAGACTGATATTCCCACTGAGACAGAATAGATATATCCAGTGAGAGGAGACTGATATTCCCAGTGAGACAGAATAGATATTCCCAGTGAGACAGAATAGATATTACCAGTACAGGAGAGTGATATTCCCAGTGAAATGAGCCTGATATTCCCAGTGAGATAGAATAGATATTCCCAGTGTAAGGAGACTGATATTCCCAGTGAAAGGAGACTGATATTCCCAGTGAAAGGAGACTGATATTTCAAGTGAGTGGAGACAGATATTCCCAGTGAGACAGAATAGATATTCCCATTGAGAGGAGACTAATATTCCCAGTGAGCCAGTGTTGATATTCCCAGTGACAGGAGACTGATATTCCTATTGAGGCAGAATAGATATTTCCAGTGAGAGGAGACTGATATTCCCAGTGAAAGGAGACTGATATTCCCAGTGAAAGGAGACTGATATTCCCAGTGAGTGGAGACTGATAATCCCAGTGAGACAGAATAGATATTCCCACTTAGAGGAGACTGATATTCCCACTGAGACAGAATAGATATTCCCAGTGAGAGGAGACTGATATTCCCACTGAGACAGAATAGATATTCCCAGTGAGAGGAGACTGATATTCCCAGTAAGACAGAATAGATATTCACAGTGAAAGGTGAATGATATTCCCCATGAGACAGAATAGATATTCCCACTGAAAGGAGACTGATATTCCCAGTGAAAGGAGACTGATATTCCCAAAGAGAGGAGACTGCTATTCCCAGTGAGACAGTATAGATGTTCCCAGAGAGAGGAGACTGATATTACCAGTGAGAGGAGAATAATATTCCCAGTGAGCCAGTATTGATATTCCCAGTGACAGGAGACTGATATTCCTATTGAGGCAGAATAGATATTTCCAGTGAGAGGAGACTGATATTCCCACTGAGACAGAATAGATATTCCCAGTAACAGGAGTCTGATATTAACAGTGAAAGGAGACTGATATTCCCAGGGAGATAGAATAGATATTCCCAGTGTAAGGAGACTGATATTCCCAGTGAGAGGAGACTGATATTCCCAGTTTTACAGAATAGATATTGCCAGTGAGAGGAGACTGATATTCCCAGTGAGACAGAATAGATATTCCCAGAGAGAGGAGACTGATATTCCCAGTGAAAGGAGAATGAGATTTAAAGTGAGAGGAGACTGCTATTCCCAGTGAGACAGTAAAGATGTTCCCAGTGAGAGGAGACTGATAATCCCAGTGAGAGGAGAATAATATTCCCAGTGATCCAGTATTGATATTCCCTGTGACAGGAGACTGATATTCCTATTGAGGCAGAATAGATATTTCCAGTGAGAGGAGACTGATATTCCCAGTGAGATAGAATAGATATTCCCAGTGTAAGGAGACTGATATTTCCAGTGAAAGGAGACTGGTATTCCCAGTGAAAGGAGACTGATATTCCCAGTGAGTGGAGACTGATAATCCCAGTGAGACAGAATAGATATTCCCAGTGAAAGGCGACTGATATTCCCCATGAGACAGAATAGATATTCCCAGTGAAAGGAGCCTGATCTTCCCAGTGAAAGGAGACTGATATTCCCAGTGAGAGGAGACTGCTATTCCCAGTGAGACAGTAAAGATGTTCCCAGTGAGAGGAGACTGATATTCCCAGTGAGAGGAGAATAATATTCCCAGTGAGCCAGTATTGATATTCCCAGTGACAGGAGACTGATATTCCTATTGAGGCAGAATAGATATTTCCCGTGAGAGGAGACTGATATTCCCAATGAGACAGAATAGATATTACCAGTGACAGGAGTCTGATATTCCCAGTGAAAGGAGACTGATATTCCCAGGGAGATAGAATAGATATTCCCAGTGTAAGGAGACTGATATTCCCAGTGAGAGGAGACTGATATTCCCAGTTTTACAGAATAGGTATTGCCAGTGAGAGGAGACTGATATTCCCAGTGAGACAGAATAGATATTCCCAGTGAGAGGAGACTGATATTCCCAGTGAAAGGAGAATGATATTTCCAGTGAGAGGAGACTGCTATTCCCAGTGAGACAGTATAGATGTTCCCAGTGAGAGGAGACTGCTATTCCCAGTGAGAGGAGAATAATATTCCCAGTGAGCCAGTATTGATATTCCCAGTGACAGGAGACTGATATTCCTATTGAGGCAGAATAGATATTTCCAGTGAGAGGAGACTGATATTCCCAGTGAAATAGAATAGATATTCCCAGTGTAAGGAGACTGATATTCCCAGTGAAAGGAGACTGATATTCCCAGTGAAAGGAGACTGATAATCCCAGTGAGTGGAGACTGATAATCCCTGTGAGACAGAATAGATATTCCCACTTAGAGGAGACTGATATTCCCACGGAGACAGAATAGATATTCCCTGTGATAGGAGACTGATATTCCCAGTGAGACAGAATAGATATTCCCAGTGAGAGGAGACTGATATTCCCACTGAGACAGAATAGATATTTCCAGTGAGAGGAGACTGATATTCCCAGTGAGACAGAATAGATATTCCCAGTGAGACAGAATAGATATTACCAGTACAGGAGAGTGATATTCCCAGTGAAATGAGCCTGATATTCCCAGTGAGATAGAATAGATATTCCCGGTGTAAGGAGACTGATATTCCCAGTGAAAGGAGACTGATATTCCCAGGGAGATAGAAAAGATATTCCCAGTGAAAGGAGACTGATATTCCCAGTGAGTGGAGACAGATATTCCCAGTGAGACAGAATAGATATTCCCAGTGAAAGGCGACTGATATTCCCCATGAGACAGAGTAGATATTCCCAGTGAAAGGAGACTGATCTTCCCAGTGAAAGGAGACTGATATTCCCAGTGAGAGGCGACTGCTATTCCCAGTGAGACAGTAAAGATGTTCCCAGTGAGAGGAGACTGATATTCCCAGTGAGAGGAGAATAATATTCCCAGTGAGCCAGTATTGATATTCCCAGTGACAGGAGACTGATATTCCTATTGAGGCAGAATAGATATTTCCAGTGAGAGGAGTCTGATATTTCCACTGAGACAGAATAGATATTACCAGTGACAGGAGTCTGATATTCCCAGTGAAAGGAGACTGATATTCCCAGGGAGATAGAATAGATATTCCCAGTGTAAGGAGACTGATATTCCCAGTGAGAGGAGACTGATATTCCCAGTTTTACAGAATAGGTATTGCCAGTGAGAGGAGACTGATATTCCCAGTGAGACAGAATAGATATTCCCAGTGAGAGGAGACTGATATTCCCAGTGAAAGGAGAATGATATTTCCAGTGAGAGGAGACTGCTATTCCCAGTGAGACAGTATAGATGTTCCCAGTGAGAGGAGACTGCTATTCCCAGTGAGAGGAGAATAATATTCCCAGTGAGCCAGTATTGATATTCCCAGTGACAGGAGACTGATATTCCTATTGAGGCAGAATAGATATTTCCCGTGAGAGGAGACTGATATTCCCAGTGAAATAGAATAGATATTCCCAGTGTAAGGAGACTGATATTCCCAGTGAAAGGAGACTGATATTCCCAGTGAAAGGAGACTGATATTCCCAGTGAGTGGAGACTGATAATCCCTGTGAGACAGAATAGATATTCCCAGTTAGAGGAGACTGATATTCCCACGGAGACAGAATAGATATTCCCAGTGATAGGAGACTGATATTCCCAGTGAGACAGAATAGATATTCCCAGTGAGAGGAGACTGATATTCCCACTGAGACAGAATAGATATTTCCAGTGAGAGGAGACTGATATTCCCAGTGAGACAGAATAGATATTCCCAGTGAGACAGAATAGATATTACCAGTACAGGAGACTGATATTACCAGTGAAATGAGCCTGATATTCCCAGTGAGATAGAATAGATATTCCCGGTGTAAGGAGACTGATATTACCAGTGAAAGGAGACTGATATTCCCAGGGAGATAGAAAAGATATTCCCAGTGAAAGGAGACTGATATTCCCAGTGAGTGGAGACAGATATTCCCAGTGAGACAGAATAGATATTCCCAGTGAAAGGCGACTGATATTCCCCATGAGACAGAATAGATATTCCCAGTGAAAGGAGACTGATCTTCCCAGTGAAAGGAGACTGATATTCCCAGTGAGAGGCGACTGCTATTCCCAGTGAGACAGTAAAGATGTTCCCAGTGAGAGGAGACTGATATTCCCAGTGAGAGGAGAATAATATTCCCAGTGAGCCAGTATTGATATTCCCAGTGACAGGAGACTGATATTCCTATTGAGGCAGAATAGATATTTCCCGTGAGAGGAGACTGATATTCCCACTGAGACAGAATAGATATTACCAGTGACAGGAGTCTGATATTCCCAGTGAAAGGAGACTGATATTCCCAGGGAGATAGAATAGATATTCCCAGTGTAAGGAGACTGATATTCCCAGTGAGAGGAGACTGATATTCCCAGTTTTACAGAATAGGTATTGCCAGTGAGAGGAGACTGATTTTCCCAGTGAGACAGAATAGATATTCCCAGTGAGAGGAGACTGATATTCCCAGTGAAAGGAGAATGATATTTCCAGTGAGAGGAGACTGCTATTCCCAGTGAGACAGTATAGATGTTCCCAGTGAGAGGAGACTGCTATTCCCAGTGAGAGGAGAATAATATTCCCAGTGAGCCAGTATTGATATTCCCAGTGACAGGAGACTGATATTCCTATTGAGGCAGAATAGATATTTCCAGTGAGCGGAGACTGATATTCCCAGTGAAATAGAATAGATATTCCCAGTGTAAGGAGACTGATATTCCCAGTGAAAGGAGACTGATATTCCCAGTGAAAGGAGACTGATATTCCCAGTGAGTGGAGACTGATAATCCCTGTGAGACAGAATAGATATTCCCACTTAGAGGAGACTGATATTCCCACGGAGACAGAATAGATATTCCCAGTGATAGGAGACTGATATTCCCAGTGAGACAGAATAGATATTCCCAGTGAGAGGAGACTGATATTCCCACTGAGACAGAATAGATATTTCCAGTGAGAGGAGACTGATATTCCCAGTGAGACAGAATAGATATTCCCAGTGAGACAGAATAGATATTACCAGTACAGGAGAGTGATATTCCCAGTGAAATGAGCCTGATATTCCCAGTGAGATAGAATAGATATTCCCGGTGTAAGGAGACTGATATTCCCAGTGAAAGGAGACTGATATTCCCAGTGAGTGGAGACAGATATTCCCAGTGAGACAGAATAGATATTCCCAGTGAAAGGCGACTGATATTCCCCATGAGACAGAATAGATATTCCCAGTGAAAGGAGACTGATCTTCCCAGTGAAAGGAGACTGATATTCCCAATGAGAGGAGACTGCTATTCCCAGTGAGACAGTAAAGATGTTCCCAGTGAGAGGAGACTGCTATTCCCAGTGAGAGGAGAATAATATTCCCAGTGAGCCAGTATTGATATTCCCAGTGACAGGAGACTGATATTCCTATTGAGGCAGAATAGATATTTCCAGTGAGAGGAGACTGATATTCCCAGTGAAATAGAATAGATATTCCCAGTGTAAGGAGACTGATATTCCCAGTGAAAGGAGACTGATATTCCCAGTGAAAGGAGACTGATATTCCCAGTGAGTGGAGACTGATAATCCCTGTGAGACAGAATAGATATTCCCACTTAGAGGAGACTGATATTCCCACGGAGACAGAATAGATATTCCCAGTGATAGGAGACTGATATTCCCAGTGAGACAGAATAGATATTCCCAGTGAGAGGAGACTGATATTCCCACTGAGACAGAATAGATATTTCCAGTGAGAGGAGACTGATATTCCCAGTGAGACAGAATAGATATTCCCAGTGAGACAGAATAGATATTACCAGTACAGGAGAGTGATATTCCCAGTGAAATGAGCCTGATATTCCCAGTGAGATAGAATAGATATTCCCGGTGTAAGGAGACTGATATTCCCAGTGAAAGGAGACTGATATTCCCAATGAGACAGAATAGATATTCCCAGTGAGAGGAGACAGTTATTCCCAATGAGACAGAATAGATATTCACAGTGAAAGGAGATTGATATTCCCAGTGAGTGGAGACTGATATTCCCACTGAAAGGAGACTGATATTCAAAGTGAGACAGAATAGATTTTCCCAGTGAGAGGAGACTGATATTCCCAGTGAGAAGAGACTGATATTCCCAGTGAGAGTAGACTGATATTCCCAATGAGAAAGAATAGATATTCCCAATGAGAGGAGACTGATATTCCCAGTGAGACAGAATAGATATTCACAGTGAAAGGTGAATGATATTCCCCATGAGACAGAATAGATATTCCCAGTGAAAGGAGACTGATATTCCCAGTGAAAGGAGACTGATATTCCCAGTGAGAGGAGACTGCTATTCCCTGTGAGACAGTATAGATGTTCCCAGTGAGAGTAGACTGATATTACCAGTGAGAGGAGAATAATATTCCCAGTGAGCCAGTATTGATATTCCCAGTGACAGGAGACTGATATTCCTATTGAGGCAGAATAGATATTTCCAGTGAGAGGAGACTGATATTCCCACTGATACAGAATAGATATTCCCAGTGACAGGAGTCTGATATTAACAGTGAAAGGAGACTGATATTCCCTGGGAGATAGAATAGATATTCGCAGTGTAAGGAGACTGATATTCCCAGTGAGAGCAGACTGATATTCCCAGTTTTACAGAATAGATATTGCCAGTGAGAGGAGACTGATATTCCCAGTGAGACAGAATAGATATTCCCAGAGAGAGGAGACTGATATTCCCAGTGAAAGGAGAATGATATTTAAAGTGAGAGGAGACTGCTATTCCCAGTGAGACAGTAAAGATGTTCCCAGTGAGAGGAGACTGATAATCCCAGTGAGAGGAGAATAATATTCCCAGTGATCCAGTATTGATATTCCCAGTGACAGGAGACTGATATTCCTATTGAGGCAGAATAGATATTTCCAGTGAGAGGAGACTGATATTCCCAGTGAGATAGAATAGATATTCCCAGTGTAAGGAGACTGGTATTTCCAGTGAAAGGAGACTGGTATTCCCAGTGAAAGGAGACTGATATTCCCAGTGAGTGGAGACTGATAATCAAAGTGAGACAGAATAGATATTCCCAGTGAAAGGCGACTGATATTCCCCATGAGACAGAATAGATATTCCCAGTGAAAGGAGACTGATCTTCCCAGTGAAAGGAGACTGATATTCCCAGTGAGAGGAGACTGCTATTCCCAGTGAGACAGTAAAGATGTTCCCAGTGAGAGGAGACTGATATTCCCAGTGAGAGGAGAATAATATTCCCAGTGAGCCAGTATTGATATTCCCAGTGACAGAAGACTGATATTCCTATTGAGGCAGAATAGATATTTCCCGTGATAGGAGACTGATATTCCCACTGAGACAGAATAGATATTACCAGTGACAGGAGTCTGATATTCCCAGTGAAAGGAGACTGATATTCCCAGGGAGATAGAATAGATATTCCCAGTGTAAGGAGACTGATATTCCAGTGAGAGGAGACTGATATTCCCAGTTTTACAGAATAGATATTGCCAGTGAGAGGAGACTGATATTCGAAGTGAGACAGAATAGATATTCCCAGTGAGAGGAGACTGATATTCCCAGTGAAAGGAGAATGATATTTCCAGTGAGAGGAGGCTGCTATTCCCAGTGAGACAGTATAGATGTTCCCAGTGAGAGGAGACTGCTATTCCCAGTGAGAGGAGAATAATATTCCCAGTGAGCCAGTATTGATATTCCCAGTGACAGGAGACTGATATTCCTATTGAGGCAGAATAGATATTTAAAGTGAGAGGAGACTGATATTCCCAGTGAAATAGAATAGATATTCCCAGTGTAAGGAGACTGATATTCCCAGTGAAAGGAGACTGATATTCCCAGTGAAAGGAGACTGATATTCCCAGTGAGTGGAGACTGATAATCCCTGTGAGACAGAATAGATATTCCCACTTAGAGGAGACTGATATTCCCACGGAGACAGAATAGATATTCCCAGTGATAGGAGACTGATATTCCCAGTGAGACAGAATAGATATTCCCAGTGAGAGGAGACTGATATTCCCACTGAGGCAGAATAGATATTTCCAGTGAGAGGAGACTGATATTCCCAGTGAGACAGAATAGATATTCCCAGTGAGACAGAATAGATATTACCAGTACAGGAGAGTGATATTCCCAGTGAAATGAGCCTGATATTCCCAGTGAGATAGAATATATATTCCCGGTGTAAGGAGACTGATATTCCCAGTGAAAGGAGACTGATATTCCCAGTGAGTGGAGACAGATATTCCCAGTGAGACAGAATAGATATTCCCAGTGAAAGGTGACTGATATTCCCCATGAGACAGAATAGATATTCCCAGTGAAAGGAGACTGATCTTCCCAGTGAAAGGAGACTGATATTCCCAGTGAGAGGAGACTGCTATTCCCAGTGAGACAGTAAAGATGTTCCCAGTGAGAGGAGACTGATATTCCCAGTGAGAGGAGAATAATATTCCCAGTGAGCCAGTATTGATATTCCCAGTGACAGGAGACTGATATTCCTATTGAGGCAGAATAGATATATTCCGTGAGAGGAGACTGATATTCCCACTGAGACAGAATAGATATTACCAGTGACAGGAGTCTGATATTCCCAGTGAAAGGAGACTGATATTCCCAGGGAGATAGAATAGATATTCCCAGTGTAAGGAGACTGATATTCCCAGTGAGAGGAGACAGATATTCCCAGTTTTACAGAATAGATATTGCCAGTGAGAGGAGACTGATATTCCCAGTGAGACAGAATAGATATTCCCAGTGAGAGGAGACTGATATTCCCAGTGAAAGGAGAATGATATTTCCAGTGAGAGGAGACTGCTATTCCCAGTGAGACAGTATAGATGTTCCCAGTGAGAGGAGACTGCTATTCCCAGTGAGAGGAGAATAATATTCCCAGTGAGCCAGTATTGATATTCCCAGTGACAGGAGACTGATATTCCTATTGAGGCAGAATAGATATTTCCAGTGAGAGGAGACTGATATTCCCAGTTAGACTGAATAGATATTCCCAGTGAGACAGAATAGATATTACCAGTACAGGAGAGTGATATTCCCAGTGAAATGAGCCTGATATTCCCAGTGAGATAGAATAGATATTCCCGGTGTAAGGAGACTGATATTCCCAGTGAAAGGAGACTGATATTCCCAGTGAGAGGAGACAGATATTCCCAGTGAGACAGAATAGATATTCCCAGTGAAAGGCGACTGATATTCCCCATGAGACAGAATAGATATTCCCAGTGAAAGGAGACTGATCTTCCCAGTGAAAGGAGACTGATATTCCCAGTGAGAGGAGACTGCTATTCCCAGTGAGACAGTAAAGATGTTCCCAGTGAGAGGAGACTGATATTCCCAGTGAGAGGAGAATAATATACCCAGTGAGCCAGTATTGATATTCCCAGTGACAGGAGACTGATATTCCTATTGAGGCAGAATAGATATTTCCCGTGAGAGGAGACTGATATTCCCACTGAGACAGAATAGATATCACCAGTGACAGGAGTCTGATATTCCCAGTGAAAGGAGACTGATATTCCCAGGGAGATAGAATAGATATTCCCAGTGTAAGGAGACTGATATTCCCAGTGAGAGGAGACTGATATTCCCAGTTTTACAGAATAGGTATTGCCAGTGAGAGGAGACTGATATTCCCAGTGAGACAGAATAGATATTCCCAGTGAGAGGAGACTGATATTCCCAGTGAAAAGAGAATGATATTTCCAGTGAGAGGAGACTGCTATTCCCAGTGAGACAGTATAGATGTTCCCAGTGAGAGGAGACTGCTATTCCCAGTGAGAGGAGAATAATATTCCCAGTGAGCCAGTATTGATATTCCCAGTGACAGGAGACTGATATTCCTATTGAGGCAGAATATATATTTCCAGTGAGAGGAGACTGATATTCCCACTGAGACAGAATAGATATTTCCAGTGAGACAGAATAGATATTACCAGTACAGGAGAGTGATATTCCCAGTGAAATGAGCCTGATATTCCCAGTGAGATAGAATAGATATTCCCGGTGTAAGGAGACTGATATTCCCAGTGAAAGGAGACTGATATTCCCAGTGAGTGGAGACAGATATTCCCAGTGAGACAGAATAGATATTCCCAGTGAGAGGAGACTGATATTCCAAATGAGACAGAATAGATATTCCCAGTGAGAGGAGACAGTTATTCCCAATGAGACAGAATAGATATTCACAGTGAAAGGAGACTGATATTCCCAGTGAGTGGAGACTGATATACCCACTGAAAGGAGACTGATATTCAAAGTGAGACAGAATAGATTTTCCCAGTGAGAGGAGACTGATATTCCCAGTGAGAGGAGCCTGATATTCCCAGTGAGAGTAGACTGATATTCCCAATGAGAAAGAATAGATATTCCCAATGAGAGGAGACTGATATTCCCAGTGAGACAGAATAGATATTCACAGTGAAAGGTGAATGATATTCCCCATGAGACAGAATAGATATTCCCAGTGAAAGGAGACTGATATTCCCAGTGAAAGGAGACTGATATTCCCAGTGAGAGGAGACTGCTATTCCCAGTGAGACAGTATAGATGTTCCCAGTGAGAGTAGACTGATATTACCAGTGAGAGGAGAATAATATTCCCAGTGAGCCAGTATTGATATTAACAGTGACAGGAGACTGATATTCCTATAGAGGCAGAATAGATATTTCCAGTGAGAGGAGACTGATATTCCCACTGAGACAGAATAGATATTCCCAGTGACAGGAGTCTGATATTAACAGTGAAAGGAGACTGATATTCCCAGTGAAAGGAGACTGATATTCCCAGTGTAAGGAGACTGATATTCCCAGTGAGAGGAGACTGATACTCCCAGTTTTACAGAATAGATATTGCCAGTGAGAGGAGACTGATATTCCCAGTGAGACAGAATAGATATTCCCAGAGAGAGGAGACTGATATTCCCAGTGAAAGGAGAATGATATTTAAAGTGAGAGGAGACTGCTATTCCCAGTGAGACAGTAAAGATGTTCCCAGTGAGAGGAGACTGATAATCCCAGTGAGAGGAGAATAATATTCCCAGTGATCCAGTATTGATATTCCCAGTGACAGGAGACTGATATTCCTATTGAGGCAGAATAGATATTTCCATTGAGAGGAGACTGATATTCCCAGTGAGATAGAATAGATATTCCCAGTGTAAGGAGACTGGTATTTCCAGTGAAAGGAGACTGGTATTCCCAGTGAAAGGAGACTGATATTCCCAGTGAGTGGAGACTGATAATCAAAGTGAGACAGAATAGATATTCCCAGTGAAAGGCGACTGATATTCCCCATGAGACAGAATAGATATTCCCAGTGAAAGGAGACTGATCTTCCCAGTGAAAGGAGACTGATATTCCCAGTGAGAGGAGACTGCTATTCCCAGTGAGACAGTAAAGATGTTCCCAGTGAGAGGAGACTGCTATTCCCAGTGAGAGGAGAATAATATTCCCAGTGAGCCAGTATTGATATTCCCAGTGACAGGAGACTGATATTCCTATTGAGGCAGAATAGATATTTCCCGTGATAGGAGACTGATATTCCCACTGAGACAGAATAGATATTACCAGTGACAGGAGTCTGATATTCCCAGTGAAAGGAGACTGATATTCCCAGTGAAAGGAGACTGATATTCCCAGTGAGTGGAGACTGATAATCCCTGTGAGACAGAATAGATATTCCCACTTAGAGGAGACTGATATTCCCACGGAGACAGAATAGATATTCCCAGTGATAGGAGACTGATATTCCCAGTGAGACAGAATAGATATTCCCAGTGAGAGGAGACTGATATTCCCACTGAGGCAGAATAGATATTTCCAGTGAGAGGAGACTGATATTCCCAGTGAGACAGAATAGATATTCCCAGTGAGACAGAATAGATATTACCAGTACAGGAGAGTGATATTCCCAGTGAAATGAGCCTGATATTCCCAGTGAGATAGAATATATATTCCCGGTGTAAGAAGACTGATATTCCCAGTGAAAGGAGACTGATATTCCCAGTGAGTGGAGACAGATATTCCCAGTGAGACAGAATAGATATTCCCAGTGAAAGGTGACTGATATTCCCCATGAGACAGAATAGATATTCCCAGTGAAAGGAGACTGATCTTCCCAGTGAAAGGAGACTGATATTCCCAGTGAGAGGAGACTGCTATTCCCAGTGAGACAGTAAAGATGTTCCCAGTGAGAGGAGACTGATATTCCCAGTGAGAGGAGAATAATATTCCCAGTGAGCCAGTATTGATATTCCCAGTGACAGGAGACTGATATTCCTATTGAGGCAGAATAGATATATTCCGTGAGAGGAGACTGATATTCCCACTGAGACAGAATAGATATTACCAGTGACAGGAGTCTGATATTCCCAGTGAAAGGAGACTGATATTCCCAGGGAGATAGAATAGATATTCCCAGTGTAAGGAGACTGATATTCCCAGTGAGAGGAGACTGATATTCCCAGTTTTACAGAATAGATATTGCCAGTGAGAGGAGACTGCTATTCCCAGTGAGACAGTATAGATGTTCCCAGTGAGAGGAGACTGCTATTCCCAGTGAGAGGAGAATAATATTCCCAGTGAGCCAGTATTGATATTTCCAGTGACAGGAGACTGATATTCCTATTGAGGCAGAATAGATATTTCCAGTGAGAGGAGACTGATATTCCCAGTGAAATAGAATAGATATTCCCAGTGTAAGGAGACTGATATTCCCAGTGAAAGGAGACTGATATTCCCAGTGAAAGGAGACTGATATTCCCAGTGAGTGGAGATTGATAATCCCTGTGAGACAGAATAGATATTCCCACTTAGAGGAGACTGATATTCCCACGGAGACAGAATAGATATTCCCAGTGATAGGAGACTGATATTCCCAGTGAGACAGAATAGATATTCCCAGTGAGAGGAGACTGATATTCCCACTGAGACAGAATAGATATTTCCAGTGAGAGGAGACTGATATTCCCAGTGAGACAGAATAGATATTCCCAGTGAGACAGAATAGATATTACCAGTACAGGAGAGTGATATTCCCAGTGAAATGAGCCTGATATTCCCAGTGAGATAGAATAGATATTCCCGGTGTAAGGAGACTGATATTCCCAGTGAAAGGAGACTGATATTCCCAGTGAGTGGATACAGATATTCCCAGTGAGACAGAATAGATATTCCCAATGAGAGGAGACTGATATTCCCAATGAGACAGAATAGATATTCCCAGTGAGAGGAGACAGTTATTCCCAATGAGACAGAATAGATATTCACAGTGAAAGGAGACTGATATTCCCAGTGAGTGGAGACTGATATTCCCACTGAAAGGAGACTGATATTCAAAGTGAGACAGAATCGATTTTCCCAGTGAGAGGAGACTGATATTCCCAGTGAGAGGAGACTGATATTCCCAGTGAGAGGAGACTGCTATTCCCAGTGAGACATAATAGATATTCCCAGTGAGAGGAGACTGATATTCCCAGTGAGAAGAGACTGATATTCCCAGTGAGAGTAGACTGATATTCCCAATGAGCAAGAATAGATATTCCCAATGAGAGGAGACTGATATTCCCAGTGAGACAGAATAGATATTCACAGTGAAAGGTGACTGATATTCCCCATGAGACAGAATAGATATTCCCAGTGAAAGGAGACTGATATTCCCAGTGAAAGGAGAACGATATTCCCAGTGAGAGGAGACTGCTATTCCCAGTGAGACAGTATAGATGTTCCCAGTGAGAGGAGACTGTTATTCCCAGTGAGAGGAGAATAATATTCCCAGTGAGCCAGTATTGATATTCCCAGTGACAGGAGACTGATATTCCTATTGAGGCAGAATAGATATTTCCAGTGAGAGGAGACTGATATTCCCAGTGAGACAGAATAGATATTCCCAGTGAGAGGAGACTGATATTCCCAGTGAAAGGAGAATGATATTTCCAGTGAGAGGAGACTGCTATTCCCAGTGAGACAGTATAGATGTTCGCAGTGAGAAGAGACTGATAATCCCAGTGAGAGGAGAATAATATTCCCAGTGAGCCAGTATTGATATTCCCAGTGACAGGAGACTGATATTCCTATTGAGGCAGAATAGATATTTCCAGTGAGAGGAGACTCATATTCCCAGTGAGATAGAATAGATATTCCCAGTGTAAGGAGACTGATATTCCCAGTAAAAGGAGACTGGTATTCCCAGTGAAAGGAGACTGATATTCCCAGTGAGTGGAGACTGATAATCCCAGTGAGACAGAATAGATATTCCCAGTTAGAGGAGACTGATATTCCCACTGAGACAGAATAGATATTCCCAGTGAGAGGGGACTGATATTCCCAGTGAGACAGAATAGATATTCCCAGTGAGAGGAGACTGATATTCCCAGTGTGACAGAATAGATATTTCCAGTAAGAGGAGACTGATATTCCCAGTGAGACAGAATAGATATACCAGGTGAGACAGAGTAGATATTACCAGTACAGGAGAGTGATATTCCCAGTGAAATGAGCCTGATATTCCCAATGAGATAGAATAGATATTCCCAGTGTAAGGAGACTTATATTCCCAGTGAAAGGAGACTGATATTCCCAGTGAGTGGAGACAGATATTCCCAGTGAGACAGAATAGATATTCGCAGTGAGAGGAGACTGATATTCCCAATGAGACAGAATAGATTTTCCCAGTGAGAGGAGACTGATATTCTGAATGAGACAGAATAGATTTTCCCAGTGAGAGGAGACAGTTATTCCCAATGAGACAGAATAGATATTCCCAGTGAAAAAAGACTGATATTCCCAGTGAGTGGAGACTGATATTCCCAGTGAAAGGAGACTGATATTCAAAGTGAGACAGAATAGATATTCCCAGTGAGAGGAGACTGATATTCCCAATGAGACAGAATAGATTTTCCCAGTGAGAGGAGACAGTTATTCCCAATGAGACAGAATAGATATTCACAGTGAAAAAAGACTGATATTCCCAGTGGGTGCAGACTGATATTCCCAGTGAAAGGAGACTGATATTCAAAGTGAGACAGAATAGATATTCCCACTGAGAGGAGACTGATATTCCCAGTGAGAGGAGACTGATATTCCCAGTGAGAGGAGACTGCTATTCTCAGTGAGACAGAATACATATTCCCAGTGAGTGGAGACTGATATTCCCAGTGAGAAGAGACTGATATTCCCAGTGAGAGTAGACTGATATTCCCAATGAGAAAGAATAGATATTCCCAATGAGAGGAGACTGATATTCCCAGTGAGACAGAATAGATATTCCCAGTGAAAGGCGACTGATATACCCCATGAGACAGAATAGATATTCCCAGTGAAAGGAGACTGATATTCCCAGTGAAAGGAGACTGATATTCCCAGTGAGAGGAGACTGCTATTCCCAGTGAGACGGTAGAGATGTTCCCAGTGAGAGGATACTGATATTCCCAGTGAGAGGAGAATAATATTCCCAGTGAGCCAGTATTGATATTCCCAGTGACAGGAGACTGATATTCCTATTGAGGCAGAATAGATATTTCCAGTGAGAGGAGACTGATATTCCCACTGAGACAGAATAGATATTCCCAGTGACAGGAGTCTGATATTCCCAGTGAAAGGAGACTGATATTCCCAGGGAGATAGAATAGATATTCCCAGTGTAAGGAGACTGATATTCCCAGTGAGATGAGACTGATCTAACCAGTTTTACAGAAGAGATATTCCCAGTGAGAGGAGACTGATATTCCCAGTGAGACAGAATAGATATTCCCAGTGACAGGAGACTGATATTCCCTTTGAGACAGAATAGATATTCCCAGTGAGACAGAATAGATATTACCAGTACAGGAGACTGATATTCCCAGTGAAATGAGGCTGATATTCCCAGTGAGATAGAATGGATATTCCCAGTGTAAGGAGACTGACATTCCCAGTGAAAGGAGACTGATATTCCCAGTGAGTGGAGAAAGATATTCCCAGTGAGACAGAATAGATATTCCCAGTGAGAGGAGACTGATATTCCTTCTGAAACAGAATAGATATTCCCAGTGAGAGGAGACTGATATTCCCAATGTGACCGAATAGATAGTCCCAGTGAGCGGAGACAGTTATTTCCAAGTGAGACAGAATAGATATTCCCAGTGAGAGGAGACTGATATTCCCAGTGAGAGGAGACTGATATTCCCAGTGAGAGGAGACTGCTATTCCCAGTGAGACAGAATCGATATTCCCAGTGATAGGAGACTGATATTCCCAGTGAGACAGAATAGATATTTCCAGTGACAGGAGACTGATATTCCCAGTGAGACAGAATAGATAATCCCTGTGAGACAGAATAGATATTCCCAGTGGCAGAAGAGTGATATTCCCAGTGAAAGGAGACTGATATTCCAGTGAGATAGAATACATATTCCCAGTGAAAGGAGACTGATATTCCCAGTGAGAGGAGACTGATATTCCCAGTGAGACTGAATAGATATTCCCAGAGAGAGGAGACTGATATTCCCAATGAGAGGAGACTAATATACACAGTGAGAAAGAAAAGATATTCCCAGTGAAAGGAGAATGATATACCCAGTGAAAGGAGACTGATATTCCCAGTGAGTGGAGACTGATAATCCCAGTGAGACAGAATAGATATTCCCAGTTAGAGGAGACTGATATTCCCTCTGAGACAGAATAGATATTCCCAATGAGAGGAGACTGCTATTCCTAGTGAGACACTATAGATGTTCCCAGTGAGAGGAGACTGATATTCCCAGTGTGAGGAGACTAATATTCCCAGTGAGCCAGTATTGATATTCCCAGTGACAGGAGACTGATATTCCTATTGAGGCAGAATAGATATTTCCCGTGAGAGGAGACTGATATTCCCACTGAGACAGAATAGATATTCCCAGTGACAGGAGTCTGATATTCCCAGTGAAAGGAGACTGCTATTCCCAGGGAGATAGAATAGATATTCCCAGTGTAAGGAGACTGATATTCCCAGTGAGAGGAGACTGATATTCCCAGTTTTACAGAATAGATATTGCCAGTGAGAGGAGACTGATATTCCCAGTGAGACAGAATAGATATTCCCAGTGAGAGGAGATTGATATTCCCAGTGAAAGGAGAATCATATTTCCAGTGAGAGGAGACTGCTATTCCCAGTGAGACAGTATAGATGTTCCCAGTGAGAGGAGACTGCTATTCCCAGTGAGAGGAGAATAATATTCCAAGTGAGCCTGTATTGATATTCCCAGTGACAGGAGACTGATATTCCTATTAAGGCAGAATAGATATTTCCAGTGAGAGGAGACTGATATTCCCAGTGAAAGGAGACTGATATTCCCAGTGAAAGGAGACTGATATTCCCAGTGAGACAGAATAGATATTCCCACTTAGAGGAGACTGATATTCCCACTGAGACAGAATAGATATTCCCAGTGAGAGGAGACTGATATTCCCAGTGAGACAGAATAGATATTCCCAGTGAGAGGAGACTGATATTCCCAAAGAGACAGAATAGATATTTCCAGTGAGAGGAGACTGATATTCCCAGTGAGACAGAATAGATATTCCCAGTGAGACAGAATAGATATTACCAGTACAGGAGAGTGATATTCCCAGTGAAATGAGCCTGATATTCCCAGTGAGATAGAATAGATATTCCCATTGTAAGGAGACTGATATTCCCAGTGAAAGGAGACTGATATTCCCAGTGAGTGGAGACAGATATTCCCAGTGAGACAGAATAGATATTCCCAGTGAGAGTAGACTGATATTCCCAATGAGACAGAATAGATATTCCCAGTGAGAGGAGACAGTTATTCCCAAAGAGACTGAATAGATATTCACAGTGAAAGGAGACTGATATTCCCAGTGAGAAGACTGATATTCCCAGTGAAAGGAGACTGATATTCAAAGTGAGACAGAATAGATTTTCCCAGTGAGAGGAGACTGATATTCCCAGTGAGAGGAGACTGATATTCCCAGTGAGAGGAGACCGCTATTCCCAGTGAGACAGAATAGATATTCCCAGTGAGAGGAGACTGATATTCCCAGTGAGAAGAGAATGATATTCCCAGTGAGAGTAGACTGATATTCCCAATGAGAAAGAATAGATATTCCCAATGAGAGGAGACTGATATTCCCAGTGAGACAGAATAGATATTCACAGTGAAAGGTGAATGATATTCCCCATGAGACAGAATAGATATTCCCAGTGAAAGGAGACTGATATTCCCCGTGAAAGGAGACTGATATTCCCAGTGAGAGGAGACTGCTATTCCCAGTGAGACAGTATAGATGTTCCCAGTGAGAGGAGACTGATATTCCCAGTGAGAGGAGAATAATATTCCCAGTGAGCCAGTATTGATATTCCCAGTGACAGGAGACAGATATTCCTATATGAGGCAGAATAGATATTTCCAGTGAGAGGAGACTGATATTCCCACTGAGACAGAATAGATATTCCCAGTGACAGGAGTCTGATATTAACAGTGAAAGGAGACTGATATTCCCAGGGAGATAGAATAGATATTCCCACTGTAAGGAGACTGATATTCCCAGTGAGAGGAGACTGATATTCCCAGTATTACAGAATAGATATTGCCAGTGAGAGGAGACTGATATTCCCAGTGAGACAGAATAGATATTCCCAGAGAGAGGAGACTGATATTCCCAGTGAAAGGAGAATGATATTTCCAGTGAGAGGAGACTGCTATTCCCAGTGAGACAGTATAGATGTTCCCAGTGAGAGGAGACTGCAATTCCCAGTGAGAGGAGAATAATATTCCCAGTGATCCAGTATTGATATTCCCAGTGACAGGAGACTGATATTCCTATTGAGGCAGAATAGATATTTCCAGTGAGAGGAGACTGATATTCCCTGTGAAATAGAATAGATATTCCCAGTGTAAGGAGACTGATATTCCCAGTGAAAGGAGACTGATATTCCCAGTGAAAGGAGACTGATATTCCCAGTGATTGGAGACAGATAATCCCTGTGAGACAGAATAGATATTCCCACTTAGAGGAGACCGATATTCCCACGGAGACAGAATAGATATTCCCAGTGATAGGAGACTGATATTCCCAGTGAGACAGAATAGATATTCCCAGTGAGAGGAGACTGATATTCCCAATGAGACAGAATAGATATTTCCAGTGAGAGGAGACTGATATTCCCAGTGAGACAGAATAGATATTCCCAGTGAGACAGAATAGATATTACCAGTACAGGAGAGTGATATTCCCAGTGAAATGAGCCTGATATTCCCAGTGAGATAGAATAGATATTCCCGGTGCAAGGAGACTGATATTCCCAGTGAAAGGAGACTGATATTCCCAGTGAGTGGAGACAGATATTCCCAGTGAGACAGAATAGATATTCCCAGTGAGAGGAGACTGATATTCCCAATGAGACAGAATAGATATTCCCAGTGAGAGGAGACAGTTATTCCCAAAGAGACAGAATAGATATTCACAGTGAAAGGAGACTGATATTCCCAGTGAGTGGAGACTGATATTCCCACTGAAAGGAGACTGATATTCAAAGTGAGACAGAATAGATTTTCCCAGAGGGAGGAGACTGATATTCCCAGTGAGAGGAGACGGATATTCCCAGTGAGAGGAGACTGCTATTCCCAGTGAGACAGAATAGATATTCCCAGTGAGAGGAGACTGATATTCCCAGTGAAAAGAGACTGATATTCCCAGTGAGAGTAGACTGATATTCCCAATGAGAAAGAATAGATATTCCCAATGAGAGGAGACAGATATTCCCAGTGAGACAGAATAGATATTCCCAGTGAAAGGTGACTGATATTCCCCATGAGACAGAATAGATATTCCCAGTGAAAGGAGACTGATATTCCCAGTGAAAGGAGACTGATATTCCCAGTGAGAGGAGACTGCTAATCCCAGTGAGACAGTATAGATGTTCCCATTGAGAGGAGACTGATATTCCCAGTGAGAGGAGAATAATATTCCCAATGAGCCAGTATTGATATTCCCAGTGACAGGAGACTCATATTCCTATTGAGGCAGAATAGATATTTCCAGTGAGAGGAGACTGATATTCCCACTGAGACAGAATAGATATTCCCAGTGACAGGAGTCTGATATTACCAGTGAAAGGAGACTGATATTCCCAGGGAGATAGAATAGATATCCCAGTGTAAGGAGACTGATATTCCCAGTGAGTGGAGACTGATATTCCCAGTTTTACAGAATAGATATTGCCAGTGAGAGGAGACTGATATTCCCAGTGAAAGGAGAATGATATTTCCAGTGAGAGGAGACTGCTATTCCCACTGAGACAGAATAGATATTCCCAGTTAGAGTAGACTGATATTCCCACTGAGACAGAATAGATATTCCCAGTGAGAGGAGACTGATATTCCCAGTGAGACAGAATAGATATTCCCAGTGAGAGGAGACTGATATTCCCACTGAGACAGAATAGATATTTCCAGTGAGAGGAGACTGATATTCCCAGTGAGACAGAATAGATATACCAGGTGAGACAGAATAGATATTACCAGTACAGGAGAGTGATATTCCCAGTGAAATGAGCCTGATATTCCCAGTGAGATAGAATAGATATTCCCAGTGAGAGGAGACTGATATTCCCTCTGAGACAGAATAGATATTCCCAATGAGAGGAGTCTGATATTCCCAGTGAGACAGAATAGATATTCCAAGTGAGAGGAGACTGATATTCTGAATGAGACAGAATAGATATTCCCAGTGAAAGGAGACTGATATTCCCAGTGAGAGGAGACTGATATTCCCAGTGAAAGGAGACTGTTATTCAAAGTGAGATAGAATAGATATTCCCAGTGAGAAGAGATTGATATTCCCAGTGAGAGGAGACTGATATTCCCATTGAACAGAATAGATATTCCCAGTGAGAGGAGACTGATATTCCCAGTGAGAAGAGACTGATATTCCCAGTGAGAGTAGACTGATATTCCCAATGAGAAAGAATAGATATTCCCAATGAGAGGAGACTGATATTCCCAGTGAGACAGAATAGATATTCACAGTGAAAGGCGAATGATATTCCCCATGAGACAGAATAGATATTCCCACTGAAAGGAGACTGATATTCCCAGTGAAAGGAGAATGATATTTCCAGTGAGAGGAGACTGATATTCCCACTGAAAGGAGACTGTTATTCAAAGTGAGACAGAATAGATATTCACAGTGAGAGGAGATTGATATTCCCAGTGAGAATAGACTGATATTCCCAGTGAACAGAATAGATATTCCCAGTGAGAGGAGACTGATAATCCCAGTGAGAAGAGACTGATATTCCCAGTGAGAGTAGACTGATATTCCAGGTAAAAGGAGACTGTTATTCAAAGTGAGACAGAATAGATATTCCCAGTGAGAGGAGACTGATATTCCCAGTGAGAGGAGACTGATATTCCCAGTGAGAGGAGACTGATATTCCCAGTGAGACAGAATAGATATTCCCAGTGAGAGGAGACTGATATTCCCAGTGAGAACAGATTGATATTCCCAATGAGAGTAGACTGATATTCCCAATGAGAAAGAATAGATATTCCCAATGAGAGGAGACTGATATTCCCAGTGAGACAGAATAGATATTCCCAGTGAAAGGCGACTGATATTCCCCATGAGACTGAATAGATATTCCCAGTGAAAGGCGACTGATCTTCCCAGTGAAAGGAGACTGATATTCCAAGTGAGAGGAGACTGCTATTCCCAGTGAGACAGTAAAGATGTTCCCAGTGAGAGGAGACTGATATTCCCAGTGAGAGGAGAATAATATTCCCAGTGAGCCAGTATTGATATTCCCAGTGACAGGAGACTGATATTCCTATTGAGGCAGAATAGATATTTCCCGTGAGAGGAGACTGATATTCCCACTGAGACAGAATAGATATTCCCAGTGACAGGAGTCTGATATTCGCAGTGAAAGGAGACTGCTATTCCCAGGGAGATAGAATAGATATTCCCAGTGTAAGGAGACTGATATTCCCAGTGAGAGGAGACTGATATTCCCAGTTTTACAGAATAGATATTGCCAGTGAGAGGAGACTGATATTCCCAGTGAGACAGAATAGATATTCCCAGTGAGAGGAGATTGATATTCCCAGTGAAAGGAGAATCATATTTCCAGTGAGAGGAGACTGCTATTCCCAGTGAGACAGTATAGATGTTCCCAGTGAGAGGAGACTGCTATTCCCAGTGAGAGGAGAATAATATTCCAAGTGAGCCAGTATTGATATTCCCAGTGACAGGAGACTGATATTCCTATTAAGGCAGAATAGATATTTCCAGTGAGAGGAGACTGATATTCCCAGTGAAAGGAGACTGATATTCCCAGTGAAAGGAGACTGATATTCCCAGTGAGTGGAGACTGATAATCCCAGTGAGACATAATAGATATTCCCACTTAGAGGAGACTGATATTCCCACTGAGACCGAATAGATATTCCCAGTGAGAGGAGACTGATATTCCCAGTGAGACAGAATAGATATTCCCAGTGAGAGGAGACTGATATTCCCAAAGAGACAGAATAGATATTTCCAGTGAGAGGAGACTGATATTCCCAGTGAGACAGAATAGATATTCCCACTGAGACAGAATAGATATTACCAGTAGAGGAGAGTGATATTCCCAGTGAAATGAGCCTGATATTCCCAGTGAGATAGAATAGATATTCCCATTGTAAGGAGACTGATATTCCCAGTGAAAGGAGACTGATATTCCCAGTGAGTGGAGACAGATATTCCCAGTGAGACAGAATAGATATTCCCAGTGAGAGGAGACTGATATTCCCAATGAGACAGAATAGATATTCCCAGTGAGAGGAGACAGTTATTCCCAAAGAGACAGAATAGATATTCACAGTGAAAGGAGACTGATATTCCCAGTGAGTGGAGACTGATATTCCCAGTGAAAGGAGACTGATATTCAAAGTGAGACAGAATAGATTTTCCCAGTGAGAGGAGACTGATATTCCCAGTGAGAGGAGACTGATATTCCCAGTGAGAGGAGACTGCTATTCCCAGTGAGACAGAATAGATATTCCCAGTGAGAGGAGACTGATATTCCCAGTGAGAAGAGACTGATATTCCCAGTGAGAGTAGACTGATATTCCCAATGAGAAAGAATAGATATTCCCAATGAGAGGAGACTGATATTCCCAGTGAGACAGAATAGATATTCACAGTGAAAGGTGAAAGATATTCCCCATGAGACAGAATAGATATTCCCAGTGAAAGGAGACTGCTATTCCCAGTGAAAGGAGACTGATATTCCCAGTGAGAGGAGACTGCTATTTCCAGTGAGACAGTATAGATGTTCCCAGTGAGAGGAGACTGATATTCCCAGTGAGAGGAGAATAATATTCCCAGTGAGCCAGTATTGATATTCCCAGTGACAGGAGACTGATATTCCTATTAAGGCAGAATAGATATTTCCAGTGAGAGGAGACTGATATTCCCAGTGTAAGGAGACTGATATTCCCAGTGAAAGGAGACTGATATTCCCAGTGAGTGGAGACTGATAATCCCAGTGAGACAGAATAGATATTCCCACTTAGAGGAGACTGATATTCCCACTGAGACAGAATAGATATTCCCAGTGAGAGGAGACTGATATTCCCAGTGAGACAGAATAGATATTCCCAGTGAGAGGAGACTGATATTCCCAAAGAGACTGAAGAGATATTTCCAGTGAGAGGAGACTGATATTCCCAGTGAGACAGAATAGATATTCCCAGTGAGACAGAATAGATATTACCAGTAGAGGAGAGTGATATTCCCAGTGAAATGAGCCTGATATTCCCAGTGAGATAGAATAGATATTCCCATTGTAAGGAGACTGATATTCCCAGTGAAAGGAGACAGATATTCCCAGTGAATGGAGACAGATATTCCCAGTGAGACAGAATAGATATTCCCAGTGAGAGGAGACTGATATTCCCAATGAGACAGAATAGATATTCCCAGTGAGAGGAGAGAGTTATTCCCAACGAGACAGAATAGATATTCACAGTGAAAGGAGACTGATATTCCCAGTGAGTGGAGACTGATATTCCCAGTGAAAGGAGACTGATATTCAAAGTGAGACAGAATAGATTTTCCCAGTGAGAGGAGACTGATATTCCCAGTGAGAGGAGACTGATATTCCCAGTGAGAGGAGACTGCTATTCCCAGTGAGACAGAATAGATATTCCCAGTGAGAGGAGACTGATATTCCCAGTGAGAAGAGACTGATATTCCTAGTGAGAGTAGACTGATATTCCCAATGAGAAAGAATAGATATTCCCAATGAGAGGAGACTGATATTCCCAGTGAGACAGAATAGATAATCACAGTGAAAGGTGAATGATATTCCCCATGAGACAGAATAGATATTCCCAGTGAAAGGAGACTGATATTCCCAGTGAAAGGAGACTGATATTCCCAGTGAGAGGAGACTGCTATTCCCAGTGAGACAGTATAGATGTTCCCAGTGAGAGGAGAATGATATTCCCAGTGAGAGGAGAATAATATTCCCAGTGAGCCAGTATTGATATTCCCAGTGACAGGAGACTGATATTCCTATTGAGGCAGAATAGATATTTCCATTGGAGGAGACTGATATTCCCACTGAGACAGAATAGATATTCCCAGTGACAGGAGTCTGATATTAACAGTGAAAGGAGACTGATATTCCCAGGGAGATAGAATAGATATTCCCACTGTAAGGAGACTGATATTCCCAGTGAGAGGAGACTGATATTCCCAGTTTTACTGAATAGATATTGCCAGTGAGAGGAGACTGATATTCCCAGTGAGACAGAATAGATATTCCCAGAGAGAGGAGACTGATATTCCCAGTGAAAGGAGACTGATATTTAAAGTGAGAGGAGACTGCTATTCCCAGTGAGACAGTATAGATGTTCCCAGTGAGAGGAGACTGATAATCCCAGTGAGAGGAGAATAATATTCCCAGTGATCCAGTATTGATATTCCCAGTGACAGGAGACTGATATTCCTATTGAGGCAGAATAGATATTTCCAGTGAGAGGAGACTGATATTCCCAGTGAGATAGAATAGATATTCCCAGTGTAAGGAGACTGATATTTCCAGTGAAAGGATACTGGTATTCCCAGTGAAAGGAGACTGATATTCCCAGTGAGTGGAGACTGATAATCCCAGTGAGACAGAATAGATATTCCCAGTGAAAGGCGACTGATATTCCCCATGAGACAGAATAGATATTCCCAGTGAAAGGAGCCTGATCTTCCCAGTGAAAGGAGACTGACATTCCCAGTGAGAGGAGACTGCTATTCCCAGTGAGACAGTAAAGATGTTCCCAGTGAGAGGAGACTGATATTCCCATTGAGAGGAGAATAATATTCCCAGTGAGCCAGTATTGATATTCCCAGTGACAGGAGACTGATATTCCTATTGAGGCAGAATAGATATTTCCCGTGAGAGGAGACTGATATTCCCACTGAGACGTAATAGATATTACCAGTGACAGGAGTCTGATATTCCCAGTGAA
The DNA here is from genome assembly GCF_017639515.1 of Carcharodon carcharias. NCBI lineage: Eukaryota > Metazoa > Chordata > Chondrichthyes > Lamniformes > Lamnidae > Carcharodon > Carcharodon carcharias. The sequence continues at coordinate 2,461,355 of NW_024470654.1, forward strand.
AGGAGACTGATATTACCAGGGAGATAGAATAGATATTCCCAGTGTAAGGAGACTGATATTCCCAGTGAGAGGAGACAGATATTCCCAGTTTTACAGAATAGATATTGCCAGTGAGAGGAGACTGATATTCAACGTGAGACAGAATAGATATTCCCAGTGAGAGGAGACTGATCTTCCCAGTGAAAGGAGAAGGATATTTCCAGTGAGAGGAGACTGCTATTCCCAGTGAGACAGTATAGATGTTCCCAGTGAGAGGAGACTGCTATTCCCAGGGAGACAGAAAAGATATTCCCTGTGAGAGGAGACTGATATTCCCAATGAGACAGAATAGATTTTCCCATTGAGAGGAGACAGTTATTCCCAAAGAGAGAGAATAGATATTCCCAGTGAAAAAAGACTGATATTCCCAGTGAGTGGAGATTGATATTCCCAGTGAAAGGAGACTGATATTCAAAGTGAGACAGAATAGATATTCCCAGTGAGAGGAGACTGATATTCCCAATGAGACAGAATAGATTTTCCCAGTGAGAGGAGACAGTTATTCCCAATGAGACAGAATAGATATTCACAGTGAAAAAAGAATGATATTCCCAGTGGGTGCAGACTGATATTCCCAGTGAAAGGAGACTGATATTCAAAGTGAGACATAATAGATATTCCCACTGAGAGGAGACTGATATTCCCAGTGAGAGGAGACTGATATTCCCAGTGAGAGGAGACTGCTATTCCCAGTGAGACAGAATACATATTCCCAGTGAGTGGAGACTGATATTCCCAGTGAGAAGAGACTGATATTCCCAGTGAGAGTAGACTGATATTCCCAATGAGAAAGAATAGATATTCCCAATGAAAGGAGACTGATATTCCCAGTGAGACAGAATAGATATTCCCAGTGAAAGGCGACTGATATACCCCATGAGACAGAATAGATATTCCCAGTGAAAGGAGACTGATATTCCCAGTGAAAGGAGACTGGTATTCCCAGTGAGAGGAGACTGCTATTCCCAGTGAGACGGTAGAGATGTTCCCAGTGAGAGGATACTGATATTCCCAGTGAGAGGAGAATAATATTCCCAGTGAGCCAGTATTGATATTCCCAGTGACAGGAGACTGATATTCCTATTGAGGCAGAATAGATATTTCCAGTTAGAGGAGACTGATATTCCCACTGAGACAGAATAGATATTCCCAGTGACAGGAGTCTGATATTCCAAGTGAAAGGAGACTGATATTCCCAGGGAGATAGAATAGATATTCCCAGTGTAAGGAGACTGATATTCCCAGTGAGAGGAGACTGATCTAACCAGTTTTACAGAAGAGATATTCCCAGTGAGAGGAGACTGATATTCCCAGTGAGACAGAATAGATATTCCCAGTGAGAGGAGACTGATATTCCCACTGAGACAGAATAGATATTTCCAGTGACAGGAGACTGATATTCCCTTTGAGACAGAATAGATATTCCCAGTGAGACAGAATAGATATTACCAGTACAGGAGACTGATATTCCCAGTGAAATGAGGCTGATATTCCCAGTGAGATAGAATGGATATTCCCAGTGTAAGGAGACTGATATTCCCAGTGAAAGGAGACTGATATTCCCAGTGAGTGGAGAAAGATATTCCCAGTGAGACAGAATAGATATTCCCAGTGAGAGGAGACTGATATTCCTTCTGAAACAGAATAGATATTCCCAGTGAGAGGAGACTGATATTCCCAATGTGACAGAATAGATAGTCCCAGTGAGCGGAGACAGTTATTCCCAATGAGACAGAATAGATATACCCAGTGAAAGGAGACTGATATTCAAAGTGAGACAGAATAGATATTCCCAGTGAGAGGAGACTGATATTCCCAGTGAGAGGAGACTGATATTCCCAGTGAGAGGAGACTGCTATTCCCAGTGAGACAGAATCGATATTCCCAGTTATAGGAGACTGATATTCCCAGTGAGACAGAATAGATATTTCCAGTGACAGGAGACTGATATTCCCAGTGAGACAGAATAGATAATCCCTGTGAGACTGAATAGATATTCCCAGTGGCAGAAGACTGATATTCCCAGTGAAAGGAGACTGATATTCCAGTGAGATAGAATACATATTCCCAGTGAAAGGAGACTGATATTCTCAGTGAGAGGAGACTGATATTCCCAGTGAGACTGAATAGATATTCCCAGAGAGAGGAGACTGATATTCCCAATGAGAGGAGACTAATATACCCAGTGATAAAGAAAATATATTCCCAGTGAAAGGAGAATGATATACCAAGTGAAAAGAGACTGATATTCCCAGTGAGTGGAAACTGATAATCCCAGTGAGACAGAATACATATTCCCAGTTAGAGGAGACTGATATTCCCTCTGAGACAGAATAGATATTCCCAATGAGCGGAGACTGCTATTCCTAGTGAGACACTATAGATGTTCCAAGTGAGAGGAGACTGATATTCCCAGTGTGAGGAGACTAATATTCCCAGTGAGCCAGTATTGATATTCCCAATGACAGGAGACTGATATTCCTATTGAGGCAGAATAGATATTTCCACTGAGAGGAGACTGATATTCCCAGTGAGACAGAATAGATATTCCAAGTGAGAGGAGACTGATATTCTGAATGAGACAGAATAGATATTCCCAGTGAAAGGAGAATGATATTCCCAGAGAGAGGAGACTGATATTCCCAGTGAAAGGAGACTGTTATTCAAAGTGAGATAGAATAGATATTCCCAGTGAGAAGAGATTGATATTCCCAGTGAGAGGAGACTGATATTCCCATTGAACATAATAGATATTCCCAGTGAGAGGAGACTGATATTCCCAGTGAGAAGAGACTGATATTCCCAGTGAGAGTAGACTGATATTCCCAATGAGAAAGAATAGATATTCCCAATGAGAGGAGACTGATATTCCCAGTGAGACAGAATAGATATTCACAGTGAAAGGCGAATGATATTCCCCATGAGACAGAACAGATATTCCAAGTGAAAGGAGACTGATATTCCCAGTGAAAGGAGAATGATATTTCCAGTGAGAGGAGACTGCTATTCCCAAAGAGACATTATAGATGTTCCCAGTGAGAGGAGACTGATATTCCCAGTGAGAGGAGAATAATAATCCCAGTGAGCCAGTATTGATATTCCCAGTGACAAGAGACTGATATTCCTATTGAGGCAGAATAGATATTTCCAGTGAGAGGAGACTGATATTCCCAGTGAGATAGAATAGATATTCCCAGTGTAAGGAGACTGATATTCCCAGTGAAAGGAGACTTATATTCCCAGTGAAAGGAGACTGATATTCCCAGTGAGTGGAGACTGATAATCCCAGTGAGACAGAATAGATATTCCCAGTTAGAGGAGACTGATATTCCCTCTGAGACAGAATAGATATTCCCAGTGAGAGGAGACTGATATTCCCAGTGAGACAGAATAGATATTCCCAGTGAGAGGAGACTGATATTCCCACTGAGACAGAATAGATATTTCCAGTGAGAGGAGACTGATATTCCCAGTGAGACAGAATAGATATTCCCAGTGAGACAGAATAGATATTACCAGTACAGGAGAGTGATATTCCCAGTGAAATGACCCTGATATTCCCAGTGAGATAGAATAGATATTCCCATTGTAAGGAGACTGATATTCCCAGTGAAAGGAGTCTGATATTCCCAGAGAGTGGAGACAGATATTCCCATTGAGACAGAATAGATATTCCCAGTGAGAGGAGACTGATATTCCCAATGAGACAGAATAGATATTCCCAGTGAAAGGAGACTGATATTCCCAGTGAGTGGAGACTGATATTCCCAGTGAAAGGAGACTGATATTCAAAGTGAGACGGAATAGATGTTCCCAGTGAGAGGAGACTGATATTCCCAGTGAAAGGAGACTGATATTCCCAGTGAGTGGAGACTGCTATTCCCAGTGAGACGGTAGAGATGTTCCCAGTGAGAGGAGACTGATATTCCCATTGAGAGGAGAATAATATTCCCAGTGAGCCAGTATTGATATTCCCAGTGACAGGAGACTGATATTCCTATTGAGGCAGAATAGATATTTCCAGTGAGAGGAGACTGATATTCCCACTGAGACAGAATAGATATTCCCAGTGACAGGAGTCTGATATTCCCAGTGAAAGGAGACTGATATTCCCAGGGAGATAGAATAGATATTCCCAGTGTAAGGAGACTGATATTCCCAGTGAGAGGAGACTGATCTAACCAGTTTTACAGAAGAGATATTCCCAGTGAGAGGAGACTGATATTCCCAGTGAGATAGAATAGATATTCCCAGTGAGAGGAGACTGATATTCCCACTGAGACAGAATAGATTTTTCCAGTGACAGGAGAGTGATATTCCCTTTGAGACAGAATAGATATTCCCAGTGAGACAGAATAGATATTACCAGTACAGGAGACTGATATTCCCAGTGAAATGAGGCTGATATTCCCAGTGAGATAGAATGGATATTCCCTGTGTAAGGAGACTGATATTCCCAGTGAAAGGAGACTGATATTCCCAGTGAGTGGAGAAAGATATTCCCAGTGAGACAGAATAGATATTCCCAGTGAGAGGAGACTGATATTCCTTCTGAAACAGAATAGATATTCCCAGTGAGAGGAGACTGATATTCCCAATGTGACAGAATAGATAGTCCCAGTGAGCGGTAACAGTTATTCCCAATGAGACAGAATAGATATACCCAGTGAAAGGAGACTGATATTCAAAGTGAGACAGAATAGATATTCCCAGTGAGAGGAGACTGATATTCCCAGTGAGAGGAGACTGATATTCCCAGTGAGAGGAGACTGCTATTCCCAGTGAGACAGAATCGATATTCCCAGTGATAGGAGACTGATATTCCCAGTGAGACAGAATAGATATTTCCAGTGACAGGAGACTGATATTCCCAGTGAGACAGAATAGATAATCCCTGTGAGACAGAATAGATATTCCCAGTGGCAGAAGACTGATATTCCCAGTGAAAGGAGACTGATATTCCAGTGAGATAGAATACATATTCCCAGTGAAAGGAGACTGATATTCCCAGTGAGAGGAGACTGATATTCCCAGTGAGACTGAATAGATATTCCCAGAGAGAGGAGACTGATATTCCCAATGAGAGGAGACTAATATACCCAGTGAGAAAGAAAAGATATTCCCAGTGAAAGGAGAATGATATAGCCAGTGAAAGGAGACTGATATTCCCAGTGAGTGGAGACTGATAATCCCAGTGAGACAGAATAGATATTCCCAGTTAGAGGAGACTGATATTGCCTCTGAGACAGAATAGATATTCCCAATGAGAGGAGACTGATATTCCTAGTGAAACACTATAGATGTTCACAGTGAGAGGAGACTGATATTCCCAGTGTGAGGAGACAAATATTCCCAGTGAGCCAGTATTGATATTCCCAATGACAGGAGACTGATATTCCTATTGAGGCAGAATAGATATTTCCATTGAGAGGAGACTGATATTCCCAGTGAGACAGAATAGATATTCCAAGTGAGAGGAGACTGATATTCTGAATGAGACAGAATAGATATTCCCAGTGAAAGGAGACTGATATTCCCAGTGAGAGGAGACTGATATTCCCAGTGAAAGGAGACTGTTATTCAAAGTGAGATAGAATAGATATTCCTAGTGAGAAGAGATTGATATTCCCAGTGAGAGGAGACTGATATTCCCATTGTACAGAATAGATATTCCCAGTGAGAGGAGACTGATATTCCCAGTGAGAAGAGACTGATATTCCCAGTGAGAGTAGACTGATATTCCCAATGAGAAAGAATAGATATTCCCAATGAGAGGAGACTGATATTCCCAGTGAGACAGAATAGATATTCACAGTGAAAGGCGAATGATATTCCCCATGAGACAGAATAGATATTCCCAGTGAAAGGAGACTGATATTCCCAGTGAAAGGAGAATGATATTTCCAGTGAGAGGAGACTGCTATTCCCAGTGAGACATTATAGATGTTCCCAGTGAGAGGAGACTGATATTCCCAGTGAGAGGAGAATAATATTCCCAGTGAGCCAGTATTGATATTCCCAGTGACAGGAGACTGATATTCCTATTGAGGCAGAATAGATATTTCCAGTGAGAGGAGACTGATATTCCCACTGAGACAGAATAGATATTCCCAGTGACAGGAGTCTGATATTCCCAGTGAAAGGAGACTGATATTCCCAGGGAGATAGAATAGATATTCCCAGTGTAAGGAGACTGATATTCCCAGTGAGAGGAGACTGATCTAACCAGTTTTACAGAAGAGATATTCCCAGTGAGAGGAGACTGATATTCCCAGTGAGACAGAATAGATATTCCCAGTGAGAGGAGACTGATATTCCCACTGAGACAGAATAGATTTTTCCAGTGACAGGAGAGTGATATTCCCTTTGAGACAGAATAGATATTCCCAGTGAGACAGAATAGATATTACCAGTACAGGAGACTGATATTCCCAGTGAAATGAGGCTGGTATTCCCAGTGAGATAGAATGGATATTCCCTGTGTAAGGAGACTGATATTCCCAGTGAAAGGAGACTGATATTCCCAGTGAGTGGAGAAAGATATTCCCAGTGAGACAGAATAGATATTCCCAGTGAGAGGAGACTGATATTCCTTCTGAAACAGAATAGATATTCCCAGTGAGAGGAGACTGATATTCCCAATGTGACAGAATAGATAGTCCCAGTGAGCGGTAACAGTTATTCCCAATGAGACAGAATAGATATACCCAGTGAAAGGAGACTGATATTCAAAGTGAGACAGAATAGATATTCCCAGTGAGAGGAGACTGATATTCCCAGTGAGAGGAGACTGATATTCCCAGTGAGAGGAGACTGCTATTCCCAGTGAGACAGAATCGATATTCCCAGTGATAGGAGACTGATATTCCCAGTGAGACAGAATAGATATTTCCAGTGACAGGAGACTGATATTCCCAGTGAGACAGAATAGATATTCCCAGTGAGAGGAGACTGATATTCCCAGTGAGACAGAATAGATAATCCCTGTGAGACAGAATAGATATTCCCAGTGGCAGAAGACTGATAATCCCAGTGAAAGAAGACTGATATTCCAGTGAGATAGAATACATATTCCCAGTGAAAGGAGACTGATATTGCCAGTGAGAGGAGACTGATATTCCCAGTGAGACTGAATAGATATTCCCAGAGAGAGGAGACTGATATTCCCAATGAGAGGAGACTAATATACCCAGTGAGAAAGAAAAGATATTCCCAGTGAAAGGAGAATGATATACCCAGTGAAAGGAGACTGATCTTCCCAGTGAGTGGAGACTGATAATCCCAGTGAGACAGAATAGATATTCCCAGTTAGAGGAGACTGATATTCCCTCTGAGACAGAATAGATATTCCCAATGAGAGGAGACTGATATTCCTAGTGAAACACTATAGATGTTCACAGTGAGAGGAGACTGATATTCCCAGTGTGAGGAGACAAATATTCCCAGTGAGCCAGTATTGATATTCCCAATGACAGGAGACTGATATTCCTATTGAGGCAGAATAGATATTTCCATTGAGAGGAGACTGATATTCCCAGTGAGACAGAATAGATATTCCAAGTGAGAGGAGACTGATATTCTGAATGAGACAGAATAGATATTCCCAGTGAAAGGAGACTGATATTCCCAGTGAGAGGAGACTGATATTCCCAGTGAAAGGAGACTGTTATTCAAAGTGAGATAGAATAGATATTCCTAGTGAGAAGAGATTGATATTCCCAGTGAGAGGAGACTGATATTCCCATTGTACAGAATAGATATTCCCAGTGAGAGGAGACTGATATTCCCAGTGAGAAGAGACTGATATTCCCAGTGAGAGTAGACTGATATTCCCAATGAGAAAGAATAGATATTCCCAATGAGAGGAGACTGATATTCCCAGTGAGACAGAATAGATATTCACAGTGAAAGGCGAATGATATTCCCCATGAGACAGAATAGATATTCCCAGTGAAAGGAGACTGATATTCCCAGTGAAAGGAGAATGATATTTCCAGTGAGAGGAGACTGCTATTCCCAGTGAGACATTATAGATGTTCCCAGTGAGAGGAGACTGATATTCCCAGTGAGAGGAGAATAATATTCCCAGTGAGCCAGTATTGATATTCCCAGTGACAAGAGACTGATATTCCTATTGAGGCAGAATAGATATTTCCAGTGAGACGAGACTGATATTCCCACTGAGATAGAATAGATATTCCCAGTGTAAGGAGACTGATATTCCCAGTGAAAGGAGATTTATATTCCCAGTGAAAGGAGACTGATATTCCCAGTGAGTGGAGACTGATAATCCCAGTGAGACAGAATAGATATTCCCAGTTAGAGGAGACTGATATTCCCTCTGAGACAGAATAGATATTCCCAGTGAGAGGAGACTGATATTCCCAGTGAGACAGAATAGATATTCCCAGTGAGAGGAGACTGATATTCCCACTGAGACAGAATAGATATTTCCAGTGAGAGGAGGCTGATATTCCCAGTGAGACAGAATAGATATTCCCAGTGAGACAGAATAGATATTACCAGTACAGGAGAGTGATATTCCCAGTGAAATGACCCTGATATTCCCAGTGAGATAGAATAGATATTCCCATTGTAAGGAGACTGATATTGCCAGTGAAAGGAGACTGATATTCCCATAGAGTGGAGACAGATATTCCCACTGAGACAGAATAGATATTCCCAGTGAGAGGAGACTGTTATTCCTTCTGAGACAGAATAGATATTCCCAGTGAGAGGAGACTGATATTCCCAATGAGACAGAATAGATATTCCCAGTGAGAGGAGACAGTTATTCCCAATGAGACAGAATAGATATTCCCAGTGAAAGGAGACTGATATTCCCAGTGAGTGGAGACTGATATTCCCAGTGAAAGGAGACTGATATTCAAAGTGAGACGGAATAGATATTCCCAGTGAGAGGAGACTGATATTCCCAGTGAGAGGAGACTGATATTCCCAGTGAGAGGAGACTACTATTCCCAGTGAGACAGAATAGATATTCCCAGTGATAGGTGACTGATATTCCCAGTGACACAGAATAAATATTTCCAGTGAGAGGAGACTGATATTCCCAGTGAGACAGAATAGATAATCCCTGTGAGACAGAATAGATATTCCCAGTGGCAGAAGACTGATATTCCCAGTGAAAGGAGACTGATATTCCAGTGAGATAGAATACATATTCCCAGTGAAAGGAGACTGATATTCCCAGTGAGAGGAGACTGATATTCCCAGTGAGGCTGAATAGATATTCCTAGAGAGAAGAGACTGATATTCCCATGAGAGGAGACTGATATTCCCAGTGAGAAAAAAAAAGATATTCCCAGTGAAAGGAGAATGATATACCCAGTGAAAGGAGACTGCTATTCCAAGTGAGAGGAGACTGATATTCCCAGTGAGAGGAAACTGATATTCCCAGTGAAAGGAGACTGATATTCACAGTGAGACAGAATAGATATTCCTTTGAGAGGATATTGTGATTCCCAGTGAGTGGAGACTGATATTCCCAGTGAGACAGAATAGATATTACCAGTGAAAGGAGACTGATATTCCCAGTGAAAGGAGACTGATATTCCCAATGAGAGGAGACTGCTATTCCCAGTGAGAAAGTATAGATGTTCCCAGTGAGAGGAGACTGATATTCCTTCTGAGACAGAATAGATATTCCCAGTGAGAGGATACTGATATTCCCAATGAGACAGAATAGATATTCCCAGTGAGAGGAGACAGTTATTCCCAATGAGACAGAATAGATATTCCCAGTGAAAGGAGACTGATATTCCCAGTGAGTGGAGACTGATATTCCCAGTGAAAGGAGACTGATATTCAAAGTGAGACAGAATAGATATTCCCAGTGAGAGGTGTCGGACATTCCCATTGAGAGGAGACAGATATTCCCAGTGAGAGGAGACTGCTATTCCCAGTGAGACTGAATAGATATTCCCAGTGATAGGAGACTGATATTCCCAGTGACACAGAATAAATATTTCCAGTGAGAGGAGACTGATATTCCCAGTGAGACAGAATAGTTAATCCCTTTGAGACAGAATAGATATTCCCAGTGGCAGAAGACTGATATTCCCAGTGAAAGGAGACTGATATTCCAGTGAGAGGAGACTGATATTCCCAGTGAGGCTGAATAGATATTCCTAGAGAGAGGAGACTGATATTCCCAATGAGAGGAGACTGATATTCCCAGTGAGAAAAAAAAAGATATTCCCAGTGAAAGGAGAATGATATACCCAGTGAAAGGAGACTGCTATTCCAAGTGAGAGGAGACTGATATTCCCAGTGAGAGGAAACTGATATTCCCAGTGAAAGGAGACTGATATTCACAGTGAGACATAATAGATATTCCTTTGAGCGGATATTGAGATTCCAAGTGAGTGGAGACTGATATTCCCAGTGAGACAGAATAGACATTCCCAGTGAGAGCTGACTGATATTCCCTCTGAGACAGAATAGATATTCACAGTGAGAGGAGACTGATATCCCCAATGAGGCAGAATAGATATTCCCAGTGAGAGGAGACAGATATTCCCAATGAGACAGAATAGATATTTCCAGTGAGAGGAGACTGATATTCCCAGTGAGACAGAATAGATAATCCCTGTGAGACAGAATAGATATTCAGAGTGGCAGAAGACTGATATTCACAGTGAAAGGAGACTGATATTCCAGTGAGATAGAATACATATTCCCAGTGAAAGGAGACTGATATTCCCAGTGAGAGGAGACTGATATTCCCAGTCAGAGGAAACTGATATTCCCAGTGAAAGGAGACTGATATTCACAGTGAGACAGAATAGATATTCCTTTGAGAGGATATTGTGATTCCCAGTGAGTGGAGACTGATATTCCCAGTGAGACAGAATAGATATTACCAGTGAAAGGAGACTGATATTCCCAGTGAAAGGAGACTGATATTCCCAATGAGAGGAGACTGCTATTCCCAGTGAGAAAGTATAGATGTTCCCAGTGAGAGGAGACTGATATTCCTTCTGAGACAGAATAGATATTCCCAGTGAGAGGTGACTGATATTCCCAATGAGACAGAATAGATATTCCCAGTGAGAGGAGACAGTTATTCCCAATGAGACAGAATAGATATTCCCAGTGAAAAGAGACTGATATTCCCAGTGAGTGGAGACTGATATTCCCACTGAAAGGAGACTGATATTCAAAGTGAGACAGAATAGATATTCCCAGTGAGAGGAGACTGATATTCCCAGTGAGAGGAGACTGATATTCCCAGTGAGAGGAGACTGCTATTCCCAGTGAAACTGCATGGATATTCCCAGTGATAGGAGACTGATATTCCCAGTGAGACAGAATAAATATTTCCAGTGAGAGGAGACTGATATTCCCAGTGAGACAGAATAGTTAATCCCTGTGAGACAGAATAGATATTCCCAGTGGCAGAAGACTGATATTCCCAGTGAAAGGAGACTGATATTCCAGTGAGATAGAATACATATTCCCAGTGAAAGGAGACTGATATTCCCAGTGAGAGGAGACTGATATTCCCAGTGAGGCTGAATAGATATTCCCAGAGAGAGGAAACTGATATTCCCATGAGAGGAGACTGATATTCCCAGTGAGAAAAAAAAAGATATTCCCAGTGAAAGGAGAATGATATACCCAGTGAAAGGAGACTGCTATTCCAAGTGAGAGGAGACTGATATTCCCAGTGAGAGGAAACTGATATTCCATGTGAAAGGAGACTGATATTCACAGTGAGACATAATAGATATTCCTTTGAGCGGATATTGAGATTCCCAGTGAGTGGAGACTGATATTCCCAGTGAGACAGAATAGACATTCCCAGTGAGAGCTGACTGATATTCCCTCTGAGACAGAATAGATATTCCCAGTGAGAGTAGACTGATATTCCCAATGAGGCAGAATAGATATTCCCAGTGAGAGGAGACAGATATTCCCAATGAGACAGAATAGATATTCCCAGTGAAAGGAGACTGATATTCCCAGTGAGAGGAGACTGATATTCCCAGTGAAAGGAGACTGTTATTCAAAGTGAGACAGAATAGATATTCCCAGTGAGAGGAGATTGATATTCCCAGTGAGAGGAGACTGATATTCCCAGTGAACAGAATAGATATTACCAGTGAGAGGAGACTGATATTCCCAGTGAGAAGAGACTGATATTCCCAGTGAGAGTAGACTGATATTCCCAATGAGAAAGAATAGATATTCCCAATGAGAGGAGACTGATATTCCCAGTGAGACAGAATAGATATTCCCCGTGAAAGGCGACTGATATTCCCCATAAGACAGAATAGTTATTCCCAGTGAAAGGAGACTGATGTTCCCAGTGATCGGAGACTGATATTCCCAGTGAGAGGAAACTGCTATTCCCAGTGAGACTTAATAGATGTTCCCAGTGAGATGAGACTGATATTCCCAGTGAGAGGAGACTAATATTCCCAGTGAGCCAGTATTGATATTCCCAGTGACAGGAGACTGATATTCCAATTGATGCAGAATTGATATTTCCAGTGAGAGGAGACTGATTTTCCCAATGAGGCAAAATAGATATGCCCAGTGACAGGAGACTGATATTCCCAGTGAGACAGAATAGATATTCCCAGTGACAGGAGTCTGCTATTCCCAATGAAAGGAGACTGATATTCCCAGTGAGATAGAATAGATATTCCCACTGTAAGGAGACTGATATTCCAGGTGAAAGGAGACTGATATTCCCAGTGAAAGGAGACTGATATTCCCAGTGAGTGGAGACTGATATTCCCAGTGAGACAGAATAGATATTCCCAGTGAGAGGAGACTGATATTCCCACTGAGACAGAATAGATATTCCCAGTGAGAGGAGACTGATATTCCCAGTTTTACAGAATAGATATTCCCAGTGAGAGGAGACTGATATTCCCAGTGAGACAGAATAGATATTCCCAATGAGAGGAGACTGATATTCCCACTGAGACAGAATAGATATTTCCAGTGAGAGGAGACTGATATTCCCAATAAGACAGAATAGATATTCCCATTGAGAGGAGTTCCTTATTCCCAATGAGACAGAATAGATATTCCCAGTGAAAGGAGACTGATATTCCCAGTGAGTGGAGGCTCATATTCCCAGTGGAAGGAGACTGATATTCAAAGAGAGTCAGAATAGATATTCCCAGTGAGAGGAGACTGATATTCCCAGTGAGAGGAGACTGATATTCCCAGTGAGAGGAGACTGCAATTCCCAGTGAGACAGAATCGATATTCCCAGTGATAGGAGACTGATATTCCCAGTGAGACAGAATAGATATTTCCAATGACAGGAGTCTGATATTCCCAGTGAGACAGAATAGATAATCCCTGTGAGACAGAATAGATATTCCAAGTGGCAGAAGAGTGATATTCCCAGTGAAAGGAGACTGATATTCCAGTGAGATAGAATACATATTCCCAGTGAAAGGAGACTGGTATTCCCAGTGAGAGGAGACTGATATTCCCAGTGAGACTGAATAGATACTCCCAGAGAGAGGAGACTGATATTCCCAATGAGAGTAGACTGATATTCCCAGTGAGAAAGAAAAGATATTCCCAGTAAAAGGAGAATGATATACCCAGTGAAAGGAGACTGCTATTCCCAGTGAGAGGAGACTGATATTCCCAGTGAGTGGAAACTGATATTCCCAGTGAAAGTAGACTGATACTCACAGTGAGACACAATAGATATTCCCAGTGAGAGGATATTTAGATTCCCAGTGAGTGGAGACTGATATTCCCAGTGAGACAGAATAGACATCCCCAGTGAGAGCAGACTGATATTCCCACTGAGACAGAATAGATATTCCCAGTGAGAGGAGACTGATATTCCCAATGAGACAGAATAGATATTCCCAGTGAGAGGTGACTGATATTCCGAATGAGACAGAATAGATATTCCCAGTGAAAGGAGACTGATATTCCCAGTGAGAGTAGACTGATATTCCCAGTGAAAGGAGACTGTTATTCAAAGTGAGACAGAATAGATATTCCAAATGAGAGGAGATTGATATAACCAGTGAGAGTAGACTGATATTCCCAGTGAACAGAATAGATATTCCCCGTGAGAGGAGACTGATATTCCCAGTGAGAAGAGACTGATATTCCCAGTGAGAGTAGACTGATATTCCCAATGAGAAAGAATAGATATTCCCAAAAAGAGGAGACTGATATTCCAAGTGAGACAGAATAGATATTCCCAGTGATAGGAGACTGATATTCCCAGTGAGACAGAATAAATATTTCCAGTGAGAGGAGACTGATATTCCCAGTGAGACAGAATAGTTAATCCCTGTGAGACAGAATAGATATTCCCAGTGTCAGAAGACTGATATTCCAGTGAAAGGACAGTGATATTCCAGTGAGATCGATTACATATTCCCATTGAAAGGAGACTGATATTCCCAGTGAGAGGAGACTGATATTCCCAGTGAGACTGAATAGATATTCCCAGAGAGAGGAGACTGATATTACCATGAGAGGAGACTGATATTCCCAGTGAGAAAAAAAAGATATTCCCTGTGAAAGGAGAATGATATACCAAGTGAAAGGAGACTGTTATTCCAAGTGAGAGGAGACTGATATTCCCAGTGAGAGGAAACTGATATTCCCAGTGAAAGGCGACTGATATTCACAGTGAGATAGAATAGCTATTCCTTTGAGCGGATATTGAGATTCCCAGTGAGTGGAGACTGATATTCCCAGTGAGACAGAATAGACATTCCCAGTGAGAGCAGACTGATATTTCCACTGAGACAGAATAGATATTCCCAGTGAGAGGAGACTGATATTCCCAATGAGGCAGAATATATATTCCCAGTGAGAGGAGACTGATATTCCGAATGAGACAGAATAGATATTCCCAGTGAAAGGAGACTGATATTCCCAGTGAGAGGAGACTGATATTCCCAGTGAAAGGAGACTGTTATTCAAAGTGAGACAGAATAGATATTCCCAGTGAGAGCAGATTGATATTCCCATTGAGAGGAGACTGATATTCCCAGTGAACAGAATAGATATTCCCAGTGAGAGAGAAGTGATATTCACAGTGAGAAGAGACTGATTTTCCCAGTGAGAGTAGACTGATATTCCCAATGAGAAAGAATAGATATTCCAAATGAGAGGAGACTGATATTCCCAGTGAGACAGAATAGATATTCCCAGTAAAAGGCGACTGATATTCCCCATGAGACAGAATAGATATTCCCAGTGAAAGGAGAATGATATTCCCAATGAGACAGAATAGATATTCCCAGTGAAAGGGGACTGATATTCCCAGTAAGAGGAGACTGATATTCCCAGTGAAAGTAGACTGTTATTCAAAGTGAGACAGAATAGATATTCCCAGTGAGAGGAGATTGATATTCCCAGTGAGAGGAGATTGATATTCCCAGTGAACAGAATAGATATTCACAGTGAGAAGAGATTGATATTCCCAGTGAGAGTAGACTGATATTCCCAATGAGAAAGAATAGATATTCCCAATGAGAGGAGACTGATATTCCCAGTGAGACAGAATAGATATTCACAGTGAAAGGCGACTGATATTCCCCATAGGACAGAATAGATATTCCCAGTGAAAGGAGACTGATATTCCCAGTGAAAGGAGACTGATATTCCCAGTGAGAGGAGACTGCTATTCCCAGTGAGACAGTATAGATGTTCCCAGTGAAAGGAGACTGATATTCCCAGTGAGAGGAGACTAATATTCCCAGTGAGCCAGTATTGATATTCCCAGTGATAGGAGACTGATATTCCTATTGAGGCAGAATAGATATTTCGAGTGAGAGGAGACTGATTTTCCCAGTTAGACAGAATAGATATGCCCAGTGACAGGAGACTGATATTCCCAGTGAGACAGAATAGATAATCCCAGTGACAGGTGTCTGATATTCCCAATGAAACCAGACGGATATTGCCAGTGAAAGGAGACTGATATTCCCAGTGAAAGGAGAATGATATTCCCAGTAAGTGGAGACTGATATTCCCAGTGAGACAGAATAGATATTCCCAGTTAGAGGAGACTGATATTCCCACTGATACAGAATAGATATTCCCAGTGAGAGGAGACGGATATTCCCAGTTTTACAGAATGGTTATTCCCAGTGAGAGGAGACTGATATTCCCAGTGAGACAGAATAGATATTCCCAGTGAGATGAGACTGATATTCCAACTGAGACAGAATAGATATTTCCAGTGAGAGGAGACTGATATTCCTTCTGAGACAGAATAGATATTCCCAGTGAGAGGAGACTGATATTACCAATGAGACAGAATAGATATTCCCAGTGTGAGGAGACTCTTATTCCCAATGAGACAGAATAGATATTCCCAGTGAAAGGAGACTGATATTCCCAGTGAGTGGAGACTGATATTGCCAGTGAAAAGAGACTGATATTCAAAGTGAGAAAGAACAGATATTCCCAGTGAGAGGAGAGTGATATTCCCAGTGAGAGGAGACTAATATTCCCAGTGAGACAGAATAGATATTCCCAGTGATAGGAGACTGATATTCCCAGTGAGACAGAATAGATATTTCCAGTGAGAGGAGACTGATATTCCCAGTGAGACAGAACAGATAATCCCTGTGAGACAGAATAGATATTCCCTGTGGCAGAAGACTGATATTCCAAGTGAAAGGAGACTGATATTCCAGTGAGATAGAATACATATTCCCAGTGAAAGGAGACTGATATTCCCAGTGAGAGGAGACAGATATTCCCAGTGAGACTGAATAGATATTCCCAGAGAGAGGAGACTGATATTCCCAATGAGAGGAGACTGCTATTCCCAGTGAGAAAGAAAAGATATCCCCAGTGAAAGGAGAATGATATACCCAGTTCAAGGAGACTGCTATTCCCAGTGAGAAGAGACTGACATTCCCAGTAGGAGCAAACTGATATTCCCAGTGAAAGTAGACTGATATTCACAGTGAGAGAGAATAGATATTCCTTGAGAGGATATTGAGATTCCCAGTGAGTGGAGACTGATATTCCCAGTGAGACAGAATAGACATTCCCAGTGAGAGCAGTCTGATATTCCCACTGAGACAGAATAGATATTCCCAGTGAGAGGAGACTGATATTCCCAATGAGATAGAATAGATATTCCCATTGAGAGGAGACTGATATTTCGAATGAGACAGAATAGATATTCACAGTGAAAGGAGACTGATATTCCCAGTGAGAGGAGACTGACATTCCCAGTGAAAGGAGACTGTTATTCAATGTGAGACAGAATAGATATTCCCAGTGAGAGGAGATTAATATTCCCAGTGAGAGTAGACTGATATTCCCAGTGAACACATTAGATATTCCCAGTGAGAGGAGACTGATATTCCCAGTGAGAAGAGACTGATATTCCCAGTGAGAGTAGACTGATATTCCCAATGAGAAAGAATAGATATTCCCAATGTTAGGAGACTGATATTCCCAGTGAGACAGAATAGGTATTCCCAGTGAAAGGCGACTGATACTCCCCATAAAACAGAATAGATATTCCCAGTGAAATGAGACTGATATTCCCAGTGAAAGGAGACTAATATTCCCAATGAGAGGAGACTAATATACCCAGTGAGCCAGTATTGATATTCCCAGTGACAGGAGACTGATATTCCTAAAGAGGCAGAATAGATATTTCCAGTGAGAGGAGACTGATTTTCCCAGTGAGACAGAATAGATATTCCCAGTGACAGGAGACTGATATTCCCAGTGAGAGGAGACTGATATTCAAATTGAAAGGAGACTGTTATTCAAAGTGAGACAGAATAGATATTCCCAGTGAGAGGAGATTGATATTCCCAGTGAGAGGAGACTGATATTCCCAGTGAACAGAATAGATATTCCCAGTGAGAGGAGACTGATATTCCCAGTGAGAAGAGACTGATATTCCCACTGAGAGTAGACTGATATTCCAGGTAAAAGGAGACTGTTATTCAAAGTGAGACAGAATAGATATACCCAGTGAGAGGAGACTGATATTCCCAGTGAGAGGAGACTACTATTCCCAGTGAGACAGAATACATATTCCCAGTGAGAGGAGACTGATGTTCCCAGTGAGAGTGAATATATATTTCCAGTGAGAGGAGATTGATATTCCCAGTGAGACAGAATAGATAATCCCTGTGAGACAGAATAGATATTCCCAGTGGCAGAAGACTGATATTCCCACTCAAAGGAGACTGATATTCCCAGTGAGATAGAATACATATTCCCAGTGAAAGGAGACTGATATTCCCAATGAGAGGAAACTGATATTCCCAGTGAAAGGAGACTGATATTCGCAGTGTTTGGAGACTGATATTCCCAGTGAGACAGAATAGATATTCCCAGTTAGAGGAGACTGATATTCCCACTGAAAGGAGACTGATATTCACAGTGAGACAGAATAGATATTCCCAGTGAGAGGATATTGAGATTCCCAGTGATTGGAGACTGATATTCCCAGTGAGACAGAATAGACATTCCCAGTGAGAGCAGACTGATATTCCCACTGAGACAGAATAGATTTTGCCAGTGAGAGGAGACTGATATTCCCAATGAGACAGAATAGATATTCCCAGTGAGAGGAGACTGATATGCCGAATGAGACAGAATAGATATTCCCAGTGAAAGGAGACTGATATTCCCAGTGTGAGGAGACTGATATTCCCATTGAAAGGAGACTGTTATTCAATGTGAGACAGAATAGATATTCCCAATGAGAGGAGACTGATATTCCCAGTGAGACAGAATAGATATTCCCAGTGAAAGGTGACTGATATTCCCCATGAGACAGATTAGATATTCACAGTGAAAGGACACTGATATTCCCAGTGAAAGGAGACTGATATTACCAAAGAGAGGAGACTGCTATTCCCAGTGAGACAGTATAGATGTTCCCAGTGAAAGGAGACTGATATTCCCAGTGAGAGGAGACTAATATTCCCAGTGAGCCAGTATTGATATTCCCAGTGACAGGATACTGATATTCCTATTGAGGCAGAATAGATATTTCCAGTGAGAGGAGACTGATTTTCCCAGTGAGACAGAATAGATATTCCCAGTGACAGGAGACTGATATTCCCAGTGAAAGGAGACTGATATTCCCAGTGAGATAGAATAGATATTCCCAGTGTAAGGAGACTGATATTCCAGGTGAAAGGAGACTGATATTCCCAGTGAAAGGAGACTGATATTCCCAGTGAGTGGAGACTGATATTAACAGTGAGACAGAATAGATATTCCCAGTTAGAGGAGACTGATATTCCCAGTGAGACAGAATAGATATTCCCAGTGAGAGGAGACTGATATTCCCACTGAGACAGAATAGATATTCCCAGTGAGAAGAGACTGATATTCCCAGTGAGAGGAGACTAATATTCCCACCGAGACAGAATAGATATTCTCAGTGAGAGGAGACTGATATTCCCAGTGAGAAGAAACTGATATTTCCAATGAGAGGAAACTGATATTCCCAGTGAGACAAAATAGATATTCCCAGTGAGACAGAATGGATATTCCCAGTGAGAGGAGACTAATATTCCCAGTGAGCCAGTATTGATATTCCCAGTGACAGGATACTGATATTCCTATTGAGGCAGAATAGATATTTCCAGTGAGAGGAGACTGAATTTCCCAGTGAGACAGAATAGATATTCCCAGTGACAGGAGACTGATATTCCCAGTGAAAGGAGACTGATATTCCCAGTGAGATAGAATAGATATTCCCAGTGCAAGGAGACTGATATTCCCAGTGAAAGGAGACTGATATTCCCAGTGAAAGGAGACTGATATTCCCAGTGAGTGGAGACTGATATTAACAGTGAGACAGAATAGAAATTCCCAGTTAGAGGAGACTGATATTCCCACTGAGACAGAATAGATATTCCCAGTGAGAGGAGACTGATATTCCCAGTTTTACAGAATAGATATTCCCAGTGAGAGGAGACTGATATTGCCAGTGAGACAGAATAGATATTCCCAGTGAGAGGAGACTGATATTCCCACTGAGACAGAATAGATATTCCCAGAGAGAAGAGACTGATATTCCCAGTGAGAGGAGACTAATATTCCCACCGAGACAGAATAGATATTCTCAGTGAGAGGAGACTGATATTCCCAGTGAGAAGAAACTGATATTTCCAGTGAGAGGAAACTGATATTCCCAGTGAGACAAAATAGATATTCCCAGTGAGACAGAATGGATATTCCCAGTGATAGGAGACTGATATTCCCAGTGAGAAGAGATTGATTTGCCCAGTGATAGGAGACTGATATTCCCAGTGAGACAAAATAGATATTCCCTGTGAGATGAGATTATATTCCCAGTGAGAAGAAACTGATATTCCCAGTGAGAGGAGACTGATATTCCCAGTGAGACAAATTGATATTCCCAGTGAGAGGAGACTGATATTCCCACTGAGACAGAATAGATATTCGCAGTGAGAGGAGACTGATATTCCCAGAGAGAGGAGACTGACATTCCCAGCGAGACAGAATAGATATTCCCAGTGAGAGGAGACTGATATTCCCAAGGAGAAGAGACTGATATTCCCAGTGAGAGGAGACTGATATTCCAACGGAGACAGAATGGATATTCCCAGTGAGAGGAGACTGATATTCCCACTGAGACAGAATAGGTATTCCCGGTGAGAGGAGGCTGATATTCCTAATGAGCAGAGACGGATATTCCCAGTGCGACAGAATACATATTCCCACTGAAAGGCTACTGATATTCCCAGTGAGAGGAGACTGATATTCCCAGTGAGAGGGGACTGATATTCCCAGTGAGACAGAATAGATATTCCCACTGAGAGGAGACTGATATTCCCAGTGAGACAGAATACATATTCCCAGTGAGAGGAGACTGATATTCCCACTGAGACAGAATAGTTATTCCCAGTGCGATGAGACTGATATTCCCACTGAGACAGAATAGATATTCCCAATGAGAGGAGACTGATATTCCCACTGAGACAGAATAGATATTCCCCGTGAGAAGAGACCGATATTCGCAGTCAGACAGAATAGATATTCCCAGTGAGAGATGATTATATTCCCAATGAGACAGAATAGATATTCCCAGTGAGAGGTGACTGTTATTCCCAATGAGACAGAATAGATATTTCCAGTGAAAGGAGACTGATATTCCCAGTGAGTTGAGAGTGATATTCCCAGCGAAAGGAGACTGTTATTCAAAGTGAGACAGAATAGATATTCCCAGTGAGAGGAGACTGATATTCCCAGAGGCAGAAGACTGATATTCCCAGTGAAATGAGACTGATATTCCCAGTGAGACAGAATAGATATTCCCAGAGAGAGGAGACTGATATTCCCAATGAGAGGAGACTGATATTCCCAGTGAGAAAGAAAAGATATTCCCAGTGAAAGGAGAATGATATACCCAGTGAAAGGAGACTGCTATTCCCAGTGAGAGGAGACAGATATTCCCAGTGAGAGGAAACTGATATTCCCAGTGAAAGGAGACTGATATTCAGAGTGAGACAGAATAGGTATTCCCAGTGAGAGGATATTGAGATTCCCATTGAGTGGATACTGATATTCCCAGTGAGACAGAATAGACATTCCCAGTGAGAGCAGACAGATATTCCCACTGAGACAGAATAGATATTCCCAGTGAGAGGAGACTGATATTCAAAAGTGAGACAGAATACATATTCCCAGTGAGAGGAGACTGATATTCCGAATGAGACACAATAGATATTACCAGTGAAAGGAGACTGATATTCCCAGTGAGAGGAGACTGATATTCCCAGTGAAAGGAGACTGTTATTCCCAATGAGAAAGAATAGATATTCCCAATGAGAGGAGACTGATATTCCCAGTGAGACAGAATAGATATTCCCAGTGAAAGGTGACTGATATTCCCCATGAGACAGAATAGATATTCCCAGTGAAAGGAGACTGATATTCCCAGTGAAAGGAGACTGATATTCCCAGGGAGAGGAGACTGCTATTCCCAGTGAGACAGTATAGATGTTCCCAGTGAGAGGAGACTGATATTCCCAGTGAGAGGAGACTAATATTCCCAGTGAGCCAGTATTGCTATTCCCAGTGACAGGAGACTTATATTCCTATTGAGACAGAATAGATATTCCCAGTGACAGGAGACTGATATTCCCAGTGAAAGGAGACTGATATTACCAGGGAGATAGAATAGATATTCCCAGTGCAAGGAGACTGATATTCCCAGTGAAAGGAGACTGATATTCCCAGTGAAAGGAGACTGATATTCCCAGTGAGTGGAGACTGATATTCCCACTGAGACAGAATAGATATTCCCGGTGAGAGGCGACTGATATTCCCAGTTTTTCAGAATAGATATTCCCAGTGAGAGGAGACTGATATTCCCAGTAAGACAAAAGACATATTCCCAGTGAGAGGAGATTGATATTCCCACTGAGACAGAATAGATATTCCCAGTGAGAAGAGACTGATATTCTCTGTGAGAGGAGACTAATATTCCCACTGAGACAGAATAGATATTCCCAGTGAGAGGAGACTGATATTCCCAGTGAGAAGAGACTGATATTCCCAAGAGACGAGACTTTTATTCCTAGTGAGACAGAATAGATATTCCCACTGTGACAGAATAGATATTCCCATTGAGAATATTCTGATTTTCCCAGTGCGAGGAGACTGATATTCCCTGTGAGACAGAATAGATATTCCCAGTTAGAGGAGACTGATATTCCCAGTGAGAAGATACTGATATTCCCAGGGAGAGGAGACTGATATTCCCACTGAGAAAGAATAGATATTCCCAATGAGAGGAGACTGATATTCCCAGTGAGAGGAGACTGATATTCCCAGTGAGAGGAGACTGATATTCCCAGTGAGAGGAGACTGATATTCCCACTGAGACAGAATAGATATTCCCAGTGAGATGAGACTGATATTCCCGCTGAGACGGAATAGATATTCCCCGTAAGAGGAGACTGATATTCCCAATGAGACAGAATAGATATTCCCAGTGAGAGGAGACTGGTATTCCCTGTGAGAGGAGACTCATATTCCCAGTGAGACAGAATAGATATTCCCACTGAAAGGCTACTGATATTCCCAGTGAGTGGAGACTGATATTCCCAATGAGACAGAATAGATATTCGCAGTCAGAGGAGATTGATATTCCCACTGAGAGGAGACAGATATCCCAGTGAGACAGAATAGATATTCCCAGTGAGAGGAGACTGATATTCCCAGTGAGAAGAGACTGATATTCCCAGTGAAAGTAGACCGATATTCCCAATGAGAAAGAATATATATTCCCAATAAGAGTAGAGTGATATTCCCAGTGAGACAGAATAGATATTCCGAGTGAAAGGAAACTGATATTCCCAATGATACAGAATAGTTATTCCCAGTGAAAGGAGACAGAAATTCCCTGTGAGAGGGGACTGCTATTGCCAGTCAGACAGTATACATATTCCCAGTGACAGGAGACTGAAATTCCTAGTGAGACAGAATAGATATTCCCAGAGAGAGGAGACTGATATTCCCAATGAGAGGAGACTGATATTCCCAGTGAGAAAGAAAAGATATTCCCAGTGTAAGGAGACTGATATTCCCAGTGAAAGGAGACTGCTATTCCCAGTGAGAAAGAAATGATATTCCCAGTGAAAGGAGAATGATATACCCTGTGAAAGGAGACTGCTATTCCCAGTGAGAAGAGACTGACATTCCCAGTGAGAGCAAACTGATATTCCCAGTGAAAGTAGACTGATATTCAGAGTGAGAGAGAATAGATATTCCTTGAGAGGATATTGAGATTCCCAGTGAGTGGAGACTGATATTCCCATTGAGACAGAATAGACATTCCCAGTGAGAGCAGACTGATATTCCCACTGAGACAGAATAGATATTCCCAGTGAGAGGAGACTGATATTCCGAATGAGACAGAATAGATATTCCCAGTGAAAGGAGACTGATATTCCCAGTGAGAGGAGACAGATATTCCCAGTGAAAGGAGACTGTTATTCAAAGTGAGACAGAATAGATATTCCCAGTGAGAGGAGATTGATATTCCTAGTGAGAGTAGACTGATATTCCCAGTGAACACAATAGATATTCCCAGTGAGAGGAGACTGATACTCCAAGTGAGAAGAGACTGATATTCCCAGTGAGAGTAGACTGATATTCCCAATGAGAAAGAATAGATATTCCCAATGAGAGGAGACTGATATTCCCAGTGAGACAGAATAGATATTCCCAGTGAAAGGCGACTGATATTCCCCATAAGACAGAATAGATATTCCCAGTGAAAGGAGACTGATATTCCCATTGAAAGGAGAGTGATATTCCCAATGAGAGGAGACTAATATTCCCAGTGAGCCAGTATTGATATTCCCAGTGACAGGAGACTGATGTTCCGAATGAGGCAGAATAGATATTTCCAGTGAGAGGAGACTGATTTTCCCAGTGAGACAGAATAGATATTCCCAGTGACAGGAGACTGATATTCCCAGTGAGAGGAGACTGATATTCCCATTGAAAGGAGATTGTTACTCAAAGTGAGACAGAATAGATATTCCCAGTGAGAGGAGATTGATATTCCCAGTGAGAGTAGACTGATATTCCCAGTGAACAGAATAGATATTCCCAGTGAGAGGAGACTGATATTCCCAGTGAGAAGAGACTGATATTCCCAGTGAGAGTAGACTGATATTCCAGGTAAAAGGAGACTGTTATTCAAAGTGAGACAGAATAGATATTCCCAGTGAGAGGAGACTGATATTCCCAGTGAGAGGAGACTGATATTCCCAGTGAGAGGAGACTACTATTCCCAGTGAGACAGAATAGATATTCCCAGTGAGAGGAGACTGATATTCCCAGTGAGACAAAATAGATATTCCCTGTGAGATGAGACTGATATTCCCAGTGAGAAGAAACAGATATTCCCAGTGAGAGGAGACTGATATTCCCAGTGAGACAAATTGATATTCCCATTGAGAGAGACTGATATTCCCACTGAGACATAATAGATATTCGCAGTGAGAGGAGACTGATATTCCCAGTGAGAGGAGACTGACATTCCCTGCGAGACAGAATAGATATTCCCAGTGAGAGGAGACTGATATTCCCAGTGAGAAGAGACTGATATTCCCAGTTAGAGGAGACTGATATTCCAACGGAGACAGAATAGATATTCCCACTGAGAGGAGACTGATATTCCCACTGAGACAGAATAGGTATTCCCGGTGAGAGGAGGCTGATATTCCTAATGAGCAGAGACTGATATTCCCAGTGCGACAGAATAGATATTCCCACTGAAAGGCTACTGATATTCCCAGTGAGAGGAGACTGATATTCCCAGTGAGAGGGGACTGATATTCCCAGTGAGACAGAATAGATATTCCCACTGAGAGGAGACTGATATTCCCAGTGAGACAGAATACATATTCCCAGTGAGAGGAGACTGATATTCCCACTGAGACAGAATAGATATTCCCAGTGTGATGAGACTGATATTTCCACTGAGACAGAATAGATATTCCCAATGAGAGGAGACTGATATTCCCACTGAGACAGAATAGATATTCCCCGTGAGAAGAGACCGATATTCGCAGTCAGACAGAATAGATATTCCCAGTGAGAGGTGATTATATTCCCAATCAGACAGAATAGATATTCCCAGTGAGAGGTGACTGTTATTCCCAATGAGACAGAATAGATATTCCCAGTGAAAGGAGACTGATATTCCCAGTGAGTTGAGAGTGATATTCCCAGCGATAGGAGACTGTTATTCAAAGTGAGACAGAATAGATATTCCCAGTGAGAGGAGACTGATATTCCCAGAGGCAGAAGACTGATATTCCCAGTGAAATGAGACTGATATTCCCAGTGAGACAGAATAGATATTCCCAGAGAGAGGAGACTGATATTCCCAATGAGAGGAGACTGATATTCCCAGTGAGAAAGAAAAGATATTCCCAGTGAAAGGAGAATGATATACCCAGTGAAAGGAGACTGCTATTCCCAGTGAGAGGAGACAGATATTCCCAGTGAGAGGAAACTGATATTCCCAGTGAAAGGAGACTGATATTCAGAGTGAGACAGAATAGGTATTCCCAGTGAGAGGATATTGAGATTCCCATTGAGTGGAGACTGATATTCGCAGTGAGACAGAATAGACATTCCCAGTGAGAGCAGACAGATATTCCCACTGAGACAGAATAGATATTCCCAGTGAGAGGAGACTGATATTCAAAAGTGAGAAAGAATAGATACTCCCAGTGAGAGGAGACTGATATTCCGAATGAGACAGAATAGTTATTACCAGTGAAAGGAGAATGATATTCCCAGTGAGAAGAGACTGATATTCCCAGTAAAAGGAGACTGTTTTCCCAATGAGAAAGAATAGATATTCCCAATGAGAGGAGAGTGATATTCCCAGTGAGACAGAATAGATATTCCCAGTGAAAGGTGACTGATATTCCCCATGAGACAGAATAGATATTCCCAGTGAAAGGAGACTGATATTCCCAGTGAAAGGAGACTGATATTCCCAGGGAGAGGAGACTGCTATTCCCAGTGAGACAGTATAGATGTTCCCAGTGAGAGGAGACTGATATTCCCAATGAGACAGAATAGTTATTCCCAGTGAAAGGAGACTGATATTCCCTGTGAGAGGGGACTGCTATTGCCAGTGAGACAGTATACATATTCAAAGTGACAGGAGACTGAAATTCCTAGTGAGACAGAATAGATATTTCCAGTGAGAGGAGACTGATATTCGCAGTGAGACTGAATAGGTGTTCCCAGTGAGACAGAATAGATATTCCCAGTGATAGGAGACTATATTCCCGGTGAAAGGAGACTGATATTCCCAGTGAGATAGAATAGAAATTCCCAGTGTAAGGAGACTGATATTCCCAGTGAATGGAGACTGATATTCCCAGTGAAAGGAGACTGATATTCCCAGTGAGTGGAGACTGATATTCTCAGTGAGACAGAATAGATATTCCCAGTGAGAGGAGACTGATATTCCCACTGAGACAGAATAGATATTCCCAGTGAGAGGAGACTGATATTCCCAGTTTTACAGAATAGATATTCCCAGTGAGAGGAGACTGATATTCCCAGTGAGACAAAATAGATATTCCCAGTGAGAGGAGACTGATATTCCCACTGAGACAGAATAGATATTCCCAGTGAGAAGAGACTGATATTCCCAGTGAGAGGAGACTGATACTCCCACTGAGAGAGAATAGATATTCGAAGTGAGAGGAGACTGATATTCCCAGTGAGAAGAGATTGATATTCCGAATGAGACAGAATAGATATTCCCAGTGAAAGGAGACTGATATTCCCAGTGAGAGGAGACTGATATTCCCAGTGATAGGAGACTGTTATTCAAAGTGAGACAGAATAGAAATTCCCAGTGAGAGGAGATTGATATTCCCAGTGAGAGTAGACTGATATTCCCAGTGAACACAATAGATATTCCCAGTGAGAGGAGACTGATATTCCCAGTCAGAAGAGACTGATATTCCCAGTGAGAGTAGACTGATATTCCCAATGAGAAAGAATAGATATTCCCAATGAGAGGAGACTGATATTCCCAGTGAGACAGAATATATATTCCCAGTGAAAGGCGACTGATATTCCCAGTGAAAGGAGACTGATATTCCCAATGAGAGGAGACTAATATTCCCAGTGAGCGAGTATTGATATTCCCAGTGACAGGAGACTGATATTCCTAATGAGGCAGAATAGATATTTCCAGTGAGAGGAGACTGATTTTCCCAGTGAGACAGAATAGATATTCCCAGTGACAGGAGACTGATATTCCCAGTGAGAGGAGACTGATATTCCCATTGAAAGGAGACTGTTATTCAAAGTGAGACAGAATAGGTATTCCCAGTGAGAGGAGATTGATATTCCCAGTGAGAGTAGACTGATATTCCCAGTGAACAGAATAGATATTCCCAGTGAGAGGAGACTGATATTCCCAGTGAGAAGAGACTGATATTCCCAGTGAGAGTAGACTGATATTCCAGGTAAAAGGAGACTGTTATTCAAAGTGAGACAGAATAGATATTCCCAGTGAGAGGAGACTGATATTCCCAGTGAGAGGAGACTGATATTCCCAGTGAGAGGAGACTACTATTCCCAGTGAGACAGAATAGATATTCCCAGTGAGAGGAGACTGATATTCCCAGTGAGACTGAATATATATTTCCAGGAGAGGAGACTGATATTCCCAGTGAGACAGAATAGATAATCCCTGTGAGACAGAATAGATATTCCCAGTCGCAGAAGACTGATATTCCCAGTCAAAGGAGACTGATATTCCCAGTGAGATAGAATACATATTCCCAGTCAAAGGAGTCTGATATTCCCAGTGAGAGGAAACTGATATTCCCAGTGAAAGGAGACTGATATTCCCAGTGTTTGGAGATTGATATTCCCAGTGAGACAGAATAGATATTCCCAGTTAGAGGAGACAGATATTCCCAGTGAAAGGAGACTGATATTCACAGTGAGACAGAATAGATATTCCCAGTGAGAGGATATTGAGATTCCCAGTGATTGGAGACTGATATTCCCAGTGAGACAGAAGAGACATTCCCAGTGAGAGCAGACTGATATTCCCACTGAGACAGAATAAATTTTCCCAGTGAGAGGAGACTGATATTCCCAATGAGACAGAATAGATATTCCCAGGGAGAGGAGACTGATATTCCGAATGAGACAGAAGAGATATTCCCAGTGAAAGGAGACTGATATTCCCAGTGCGAGGAGACTGATATTCCCAGTGAAAGGAGACTGTTATTCAAAGTGAGACAGAATAGATATTCCCAGTGAGAGGAGATTGATATTCCCAGTGAGAGGAGACTGATATTCCCAGTGAACAGAACAGCTATTCCCAGTGAGAGGAGACTGATATTCCCAGTGAGAAGCGACTGATATTCCCAGTGAGAGTAGACTGATATTCCCAATGAGAAAGAATAGATATTCCCAATGAGAGGAGACTGATATTCCCAGTGAGACAGAATAGATATTCCCAGTGAAAGGTGACAGATATTCCCCATGAGACAGATTAGATATTCCCAGTGAAAGGACACTGATATTCCCAGTGAAAGGAGACTGATATTCCCAAAGAGAGGAGACTGCTATTCCCAGTGAGACAGTATAGATGTTCCCAGTGAAAGGAGACTGATATTCCCAGTGAGAGGAGACTAATATTCCCAGTGAGCCAGTATTGATATTCCCACTCACAGGATACTGATATTCCTATTGAGGCAGAATAGATATTCCCAGTGAAAGGTGACAGATATTCCCCATGAGACAGATTAGATATTCCCAGTGAAAGGACACCGATATTCCCAGTGAAAGGAGACTGATATTCCCAAAGAGAGGAGACTGATTTTCCCAATGAGACAGAATAGATATTCCCAGTGACATGAGACTGATATTCCCAGTGAATGGAGACTGATATTCCCAGTGAGATAGGATAGATACTCCCAGTGTAAGGAGACTGATATTCCCAGTGAAAGGAGACTGATATTCCCAGTGAAAGGAGACTGATATTCCCAGTGAGTGGAGACTGATATTCACAGTGAGACAGAATAGATATTCCCAGTTAGAGGAGACTGATATTCCCACTGAGACAGAATAGATATTCCCAGTGAGAGGAGACTGATATTCCCAGTTTTACAGAATAGATATTCCCAGTGAGAGGAGACTGATATTCCCAGTGAGACAGAATAGATATTCCCAGTGAGAGGAGACTGATATTCCCACTGAGACAGAATAGATATTCCCAGTGAGAAGAGACTGATATTCCCAGTGAGAGGAGACTAATATTCCCACCGAGACAGAATAGATATTCTCAGTGAGAGGAGACTGATATTCCCAGTGAGAAGAAACTGATATTTCCAGTGAGAGGAAACTGATATTATCAGTGAGACAAAATAGATATTCCCAGTGAGACAGAATGGATATTCCCAGTGATAGGAGACTGATATTCCCAGTGAGAAGAGATTGATTTTCCCAGTGATAGGAGACTGATATTCCCAGTGAGACAAAATAGATATTCCCTGTGAGATGAGACTCATATTCCCAGTGAGAAGAAACTGATATTCCCAGTGAGAGGAGACTGATATTCCCAGTGAGACAAATTGATATTCCCAGTGAGAGGAGACTGATATTCCCACTGAGACAGAATAGATATTCGCAGTGAGAGGAGACTGATATTCCCAGTGAGAGGAGACTGACATTCCCTGCGAGACAGAATAGATATTCCCAGTGAGAGGAGACTGATATTCCCAGTGAGAAGAGACTGATATTCCCAGTTAGAGGAGACTGATATTCCAACGGAGACAGAATAGATATTCCCAGTGAGAGGAGACTGATATTCCCACTGAGACAGAATAGGTATTCCCGGTGAGAGGAGGCTGATATTCCTAATGAGCAGAGACTGATATTCCCAGTGCGACAGAATAGATATTCCCACTGAAAGGCTACTGATATTCCCAGTGAGAGGAGACTGATATTCCCAGTGAGAGGGGACTGATATTCCCAGTGAGACAGAATAGATATTCCCACTGAGAGGAGACTGATATTCCCAGTGAGACAGAATACATATTCCCAGTGAGAGGAGACTGATATTCCCACTGAGACAGAATAGATATTCCCAGTGTGATGAGACTGATATTCCCACTGAGACAGAATAGATATTCCCAATGAGAGGAGACTGATATTCCCACTGAGACAGAATAGATATTCCCCGTGAGAAGAGACCGATATTCGCAGTCAGACAGAATAGATATTCCCAGTGAGAGGTGATTATATTCCCAATCAGACAGAATAGATATTCCCAGTGAGAGGTGACTGTTATTCCCAATGAGACAGAATAGGTATTCCCAGTGAAAGGAGACTGATATTCCCAGTGAGTTGAGAGTGATATTCCCAGCGATAGGAGACTGTTATTCAAAGTGAGACAGAATAGATATTCCCAGTGAGAGGAGACTGATATTCCCAGAGGCAGAAGACTGATATTCCCAGTGAAATGAGACTGATATTCCCAGTGAGACAGAATAGATATTCCCAGAGAGAGGAGACTGATATTCCCAATGAGAGGAGACTGATATTCCCAGTGAGAAAGAAAAGATATTCCCAGTGAAAGGAGAATGATATACCCAGTGAAAGGAGACTGCTATTCCCAGTGAGAGGAGACAGATATTCCCACTGAGTGGAAACTGATATTCCCAGTGAAAGGAGACTGATATTCAGAGTGAGACAGAATAGGTATTCCCAGTGAGAGGATATTGAGATTCCCATTGAGTGGAGACTGATATTCCCAGTGAGACAGAATAGACATTCCCAGTGAGAGCAGACAGATATTCCCACTGAGACAGAATACATATTCCCAGTGAGAGGAGACTGATATTCCGAATGAGACAGAATAGATATTACCAGTGAAAGGAGACTGATATTCCCAGTGAGAGGAGACTGATATTCCCAGTGAAAGGAGACTGTTATTCCCAATGAGAAAGAATAGATATTCCCAATGAGAGGAGACTGATATTCCCAGTGAGACAGAATAGATATTCCCAGTGAAAGGTGACTGATATTCCCCATGAGACAGAATAGATATTCCCAGTGAAAGGAGACTGATATTCCCAGTGAAAGGAGACTGATATTCCCAGTGAGTGGAGACTGATATTCCCAGTGAGACAGAATAGATATTCCCAGTTAGAGGAGACTGATATTCCCACTGAGACAGAATAGATATTCCCAGTGAGAGGAGACGGATATTCCCAGTTTTACAGAATGGTTATTCCCAGTGAGAGGAGACTGATATTCCCAGTGAGACAGAATAGATATTCCCAGTGAGAGGAGACTGATATTCCAACTGAGACAGAATAGATATTTCCAGTGAGAGTTGACTGATATTCCTTCTGAGACAGAATAGATATTCCCAGTGAGAGGAGACTGATATTACCAATGAGACAAAATAGATATTCCCAGTGTGAGGAGACTCTTATTCCCAATGAGACAGAATAGATATTCCCAGTGAAAGGAGACTGATATTCCCAGTGAGTGGAGACTGATATTGCCAGTGAAAGGAGACTGATATTCATAGTGAGAAAGAATAGATATTCCCAGTGAGAGGAGACTGATATTCCCAGTGAGAAGAGACTGATATTCCCAGTTAGAGGAGACTGATATTCCAACGGAGACAGAATAGATATTTCCAGTGAGAGGAGACTGATATTCCCACTGAGACAGAATAGGTATTCCCGGTGAGAGGAGGCTGATATTCCTAATGAGCAGAGACTGATATTCCCAGTGCGACAGAATAGATATTCCCACTGAAAGGCTACTGATATTCCCAGTGAGAGGAGACTGAAAATTCCCAGTGAGAGGGGACTGATATTCCCAGTGAGACAGAATAGATATTCCCACTGAGAGGAGACTGATATTCCCAGTGTGACAGAATACATATTCCCAGTGAGAGGAGACTGATATTCCCACTGAGACAGAATAGATATTCCCAGTGTGATGAGACTGATATTCCCACTGAGACAGAATAGATATTCCCAATGAGAGGAGACTGATATTCCCACTGAGACAGAATAGATATTCCCCGTGAGAAGAGACCGATATTCGCAGTCAGACAGAATAGATATTCCCAGTGAGAGGTGATTATATTCCCAATCAGACTGACTAGATATTCCCAGTGAGAGGTGACTGTTATTCCCAATGAGACAGAATAGATATTCCCAGTGAAAGGAGACTGATATTCCCAGTGAGTTGAGAGTGATATTCCCAGCGATAGGAGACTGTTATTCAAAGTGAGACAGAATAGATATTCCCAGTGAGAGGAGACTGATATTCCCAGAGGCAGAAGACTGATATTCCCAGTGAAATGAGACTGATATTCCCAGTGAGACAGAATAGATATTCCCAGAGAGAGGTGACTGATATTCCCAATGAGAGGAGACTGATATTCCCAGTGAGAAAGAAAAGATATTCCCAGTGAAAGGAGAATGATATACCCAGTGAAAGGAGACTGCTATTCCCAGTGAGAGGAGACAGATATTCCCAGTGAGAGGAAACTGATATTCCCAGTGAAAGGAGACTGATATTCAGAGTGAGACAGAATAGGTATTCCCAGTGAGAGGATATTGAGATTCCCATTGAGTGGAGACTGATATTCGCAGTGAGACAGAATAGACATTCCCAGTGAGAGCAGACAGATATTCCCACTGAGACAGAATAGATATTCCCAGTGAGAGGAGACTGATATTCAAAAGTGAGACAGAATACATATTCCCAGTGAGAGGAGACTGATATTCCGAATGAGACAGAATAGATATTACCAGTGAAAGGAGACTGATATTCCCAGTGAGAGGAGACTGATATTCCCAGTGAAAGGAGACTGTTATTCCCAATGAGAAAGAATAGATATTCCCAATGAGAGGAGACTGATATTCCCAGTGAGACAGAATAGATATTCCCAGTGAAAGGTGACTGATATTCCCCATGAGACAGAATAGATATTCCCAGTGAAAGGAGACTGATATTCCCAGTGAAAGGAGACTGATATTCCCAGTGAGTGGAGACTGATATTCCCAGTGAGACAGAATAGATATTCCCAGTTAGAGGAGACTGATATTCCCACTGAGACAGAATAGATATTCCCAGTGAGAGGAGACGGATATTCCCAGTTTTACAGAATGGTTATTCCCAGTGAGAGGAGACTGATATTCCAAGTGAGACAGAATAGATATTCCCAGTGAGAGGAGACTGATATTCCAACTGAGACAGAATAGATATTTCCAGTGAGAGTTGACTGATATTCCTTCTGAGACAGAATAGATATTCCCAGTGAGAGGAGACTGATATTACCAATGAGACAAAATAGATATTCCCAGTGTGAGGAGACTCTTATTCCCAATGAGACAGAATAGATATTCCCAGTGAAAGGAGACTGATATTCCCAGTGAGTGGAGACTGATATTGCCAGTGAAAGGAGACTGATATTCAAAGTGAGAAAGAATAGATATTCCCAGTGAGAGGAGACTGATATTCCCAGTGAGAAGAGACTGATATTCCCAGTTAGAGGAGACTGATATTCCAACGGAGACAGAATAGATATTCCCAGTGAGAGGAGACTGATATTCCCACTGAGACAGAATAGGTATTCCCGGTGAGAGGAGGCTGATATTCCTAATGAGCAGAGACTGATATTCCCAGTGCGACAGAATAGATATTCCCACTGAAAGGCTACTGATATTCCCAGTGAGAGGAGACTGAAAATTCCCAGTGAGAGGGGACTGATATTCCCAGTGAGACAGAATAGATATTCCCACTGAGAGGAGACTGATATTCCCAGTGTGACAGAATACATATTCCCAGTGAGAGGAGACTGATATTCCCACTGAGACAGAATAGATATTCCCAGTGTGATGAGACTGATATTCCCACTGAGACAGAATAGATATTCCCAATGAGAGGAGACTGATATTCCCACTGAGACAGAATAGATATTCCCCGTGAGAAGAGACCGATATTCGCAGTCAGACAGAATAGATATTCCCAGTGAGAGGTGATTATATTCCCAATCAGACTGACTAGATATTCCCAGTGAGAGGTGACTGTTATTCCCAATGAGACAGAATAGATATTCCCAGTGAAAGGAGACTGATATTCCCAGTGAGTTGAGAGTGATATTCCCAGCGATAGGAGACTGTTATTCAAATTGAGACAGAATAGATATTCCCAGTGAGAGGAGACTGATATTCCCAGAGGCAGAAGACTGATATTCCCAGTGAAATGAGACTGATATTCCCAGTGAGACAGAATAGATATTCCCAGAGAGAGGAGACTGATATTCCCAATGAGAGGAGACTGATATTCCCAGTGAGAAAGAAAAGATATTCCCAGTGAAAGGAGAATGATATACCCAGTGAAAGGAGACTGCTATTCCCAGTGAGAGGAGACAGATATTCCCAGTGAGAGGAAACTGATATTCCCAGTGAAAGGAGACTGATATTCAGAGTGAGACAGAATAGGTATTCCCAGTGAGAGGATATTGAGATTCCCATTGAGTGGAGACTGATATTCCCAGTGAGACAGAATAGACATTCCCAGTGAGAGCAGACAGATATTCCCACTGAGACAGAATAGATATTCCCAGTGAGAGGAGACTGATATTCAAAAGTGAGACAGAATACATATTCCCAGTGAGAGGAGACTGATATTCCGAATGAGACACAATAGATATTACCAGTGAAAGGAGACTGATATTCCCAGTGAGAGGAGACTGATATTCCCAGTGAAAGGAGACTGTTATTCCCAATGAGAAAGAATAGATATTCCCAATGAGAGGAGACTGATATTCCCAGTGAGACAGAATAGATATTCCCAGTGAAAGGTGACTGATATTCCCCATGAGACAGAATAGATATTCCCAGTGAAAGGAGACTGATATTCCCAGTGAAAGGAGACTGATATTCCCAGTGAGTGGAGACTGATATTCCCAGTGAGACAGAATAGATATTCCCAGTTAGAGGAGACTGATATTCCCACTGAGACAGAATAGATATTCCCAGTGAGAGGAGACGGATATTCCCAGTTTTACAGAATGGTTATTCCCAGTGAGAGGAGACTGATATTCCAAGTGAGACAGAATAGATATTCCCAGTGAGAGGAGACTGATATTCCAACTGAGACAGAATAGATATTTCCAGTGAGAGTTGACTGATATTCCTTCTGAGACAGAATAGATATTCCCAGTGAGAGGAGACTGATATTACCAATGAGACAAAATAGATATTCCCAGTGTGAGGAGACCCTTATTCCCAATGAGACAGAATAGATATTCCCAGTGAAAGGAGACTGATATTCCCAGTGAGTGGAGACTGATATTGCCAGTGAAAGGAGACTGATATTCAAAGTGAGAAAGAATAGATATTCCCAGTGAGAGGAGACTGATATTCCCAGTGAGAAGAGACTGATATTCCCAGTTAGAGGAGACTGATATTCCAACGGAGACAGAATAGATATTCCCACTGAGAGGAGACTGATATTCCCACTGAGACAGAATAGGTATTCCCGGTGAGAGGAGGCTGATATTCCTAATGAGCAGAGACTGATATTCCCAGTGCGACAGAATAGATATTCCCACTGAAAGGCTACTGATATTCCCAGTGAGAGGGGACTGATATTCCCAGTGAGACAGAATAGATATTCCCACTGAGAGGAGACTGATATTCCCAGTGAGACAGAATACATATTCCCAGTGAGAGGAGACTGATATTCCCACTGAGACAGAATAGATATTCCCAGTGTGATGAGACTGATATTCCCACTGAGACAGAATAGATATTCCCAATGAGAGGAGACTGATATTCCCACTGAGACAGAATAGATATTCCCCGTGAGAAGAGACCGATATTCGCAGTCAGACAGAATAGATATTCCCAGTGAGAGGTGATTATATTCCCAATCAGACAGAATAGATATTCCCAGTGAGAGGTGACTGTTATTCCCAATGAGACAGAATAGATATTCCCAGTGAAAGGAGACTGATATTCCCAGTGAGTTGAGAGTGATATTCCCAGCGATAGGAGACTGTTATTCAAAGTGAGACAGAATAGATATTCCCAGTGAGAGGAGACTGATATTCCCAGAGGCAGAAGACTGATATTCCCAGTGAAATGAGACTGATATTCCCAGTGAGACAGAATAGATATTCCCAGAGAGAGGAGACTGATATTCCCAATGAGAGGAGACTGATATTCCCAGTGAGAAAGAAAAGATATTCCCAGTGAAAGGAGAATGATATACCCAGTGAAAGGAGACTGCTATTCCCAGTGAGAGGAGACAGATATTCCCAGTGAGAGGAAACTGATATTCCCAGTGAAAGGAGACTGATATTCAGAGTGAGACAGAATAGGTATTCCCAGTGAGAGGATATTGAGATTCCCATTGAGTGGAGACTGATATTCCCAGTGAGACAGAATAGACATTCCCAGTGAGAGCAGACAGATATTCCCACTGAGACAGAATAGATATTCCCAGTGAGAGGAGACTGATATTCAAAAGTGAGACAGAATACATATTCCCAGTGAGAGGAGACTGATATTCCGAATGAGACACAATAGATATTACCAGTGAAAGGAGACTGATATTCCCAGTGAGAGGAGACTGATATTCCCAGTGAAAGGAGACTGTTATTCCCAATGAGAAAGAATAGATATTCCCAATGAGAGGAGACTGATATTCCCAGTGAGACAGAATAGATATTCCCAGTGAAAGGTGACTGATATTCCCCATGAGACAGAATAGATATTCCCAGTGAAAGGAGACTGATATTCGCAGTGAAAGGAGACTGATATTCCCAGTGAGTGGAGACTGATATTCCCAGTGAGACAGAATAGATATTCCCAGTTAGAGGAGACTGATATTCCCACTGAGACAGAATAGATATTCCCAGTGAGAGGAGACGGATATTCCCAGTTTTACAGAATGGTTATTCCCAGTGAGAGGAGACTGATATTCCCAGTGAGACAGAATAGATATTCCCAGTGAGAGGAGACTGATATTCCAACTGAGACAGAATAGATACTTCCAGTGAGAGTTGACTGATATTCCTTCTGAGACAGAATAGATATTCCCAGTGAGAGGAGACTGATATTACCAATGAGACAAAATAGATATTCCCAGTGTGAGGAGACTCTTATTCCCAATGAGACAGAATAGATATTCCCAGTGAAAGGAGACTGATATTCCCAGTGAGAGGAGACTACTATTCCCAGTGAGACAGAATAGATATTCCCAGTGAGAGGAGACTGATATTCCCAGTGAGACAAAATAGATATTCCCTGTGAGATGAGACTCATATTCCCAGTGAGAAGAAACTGATATTCCCAGTGAGAGGAGACTGATATTACCAATGAGACAAAATAGATATTCCCAGTGTGAGGAGACTCTTATTCCCAATGAGACAGAATAGATATTCCCAGTGAAAGGAGACTGATATTCCTAGTGAAAGGAGAATGATATTCCCAGTGAGAGGAGACTGATATTCCCAGTTTTACAGAATAGATATTCCCAGTGAGAGGAGACTGATATTCCCAGTGAGACAGAATAGATATTCCCAGTGAGAGGAGACTGATATTCCCACTGAGACAGAATAGATATTCCCAGTGAGAAGAGACTGATATTCCCAGTGAGAGGAGATTAATATTCCCACCGAGACAGAATAGATATTCTCAGTGAGAGGAGACTGATATTCCCAGTGAGAAGAAACTGATATTTCCAGTGAGAGGAAACTGATATTATCAGTGAGACAAAATAGATATTCCCAGTGAGACAGAATGGATATTCCCAGTGATAGGAGACTGATATTCCCAGTGAGAAGAGATTGATTTTCCCAGTGATAGGAGACTGATATTCCCAGTGAGACAAAATAGATATTCCCTGTGAGATGAGACTGATATTCCCAGTGAGAAGAAACTGATATTCCCAGTGAGAGGAGACTGATATTCCCAGTGAGACAAATTGATATTCCCGTGAGAGGAGACTGATATTCCCACTGAGACAGAATAGATATTCGCAGTGAGAGGAGACTGATATTCCCAGTGAGAGGAGACTGACATTCCCTGCGAGACAGAATAGATATTCCCAGTGAGAGGAGACTGATATTCCCAGTGAGAAGAGACTGATATTCCCAAATAGAGGAGACTGATATTCCAACGGAGACAGAATAGATATTCCCAGTGAGAGGAGACTGATATTCCAACGGAGACAGAATAGATATTCCCAGTGAGAAGAAACTGATATTCCCAGTGAGAGGAGACTTATATTCCCAGTGAGACAAATTGATATTCCCAGTGAGAGGAGACTGATATTCCCACTGAGACAGAATAGATATTCGCAGTGAGAGGAGACTGATATTCCCAGTGAGAGGAGACTGACATTCCCTGCGAGACAGAATAGATATTCCCAGTGAGAGGAGACTGATAT
Source organism: Carcharodon carcharias (assembly GCF_017639515.1). NCBI lineage: Eukaryota > Metazoa > Chordata > Chondrichthyes > Lamniformes > Lamnidae > Carcharodon > Carcharodon carcharias. The sequence continues at coordinate 2,500,394 of NW_024470654.1, forward strand.
TCCCAGTGAGAAGAGATTGATATTCCCAGTTAGAGGAGACTGATATTCCAACGGAGACAGAATAGATATTCCCAGTGAGAGGAGACTGATATTCCCACTGAGACAGAATAGGTATTCCCGGTGAGAGGAGGCTGATATTCCTAATGAGCAGAGACTGATATTCCCAGTGCGACAGAATAGATATTCCCACTGAAAGGCTACTGATATTCCCAGTGAGAGGAGACTGATATTCCCAGTGAGAGGGGACTGATATTCCCAGTGAGACAGAATAGATATTCCCACTGAGAGGAGACTGATATTCCCAGTGAGACAGAATACATATTCCCAGTGAGAGGAGACTGATATTCCCACTGAGACAGAATAGATATTCCCAGTGTGATGAGACTGATATTCCCACTGAGACAGAATAGATATTCCCAATGAGAGGAGACTGATATTCCCACTGAGACAGAATAGATATTCCCCGTGAGAAGAGACCGATATTCGCAGTCAGACAGAATAGATATTCCCAGTGAGAGGTGATTATATTCCCAATCAGACAGAATAGATATTCCCAGTGAGAGGTGACTGTTATTCCCAATGAGACAGAATAGATATTCCCAGTGAAAGGAGACTGATATTCCCAGTGAGTTGAGAGTGATATTCCCAGCGATAGGAGACTGTTATTCAAAGTGAGACAGAATAGATATTCCCAGTGAGAGGAGACTGATATTCCCAGAGGCAGAAGATTGATATTCCCAGTGAAATGAGACTGATATTCCCAGTGAGACAGAATAGATATTCCCAGAGAGAGGAGACTGATATTCCCAATGAGAGGAGACTGATATTCCCAGTGAGAAAGAAAAGATATTCCCAGTGAAAGGAGAATGATATACCCAGTGAAAGGAGACTGCTATTCCCAGTGAGAGGAGACAGATATTCCCACTGAGTGGAAACTGATATTCCCAGTGAAAGGAGACTGATATTCAGAGTGAGACAGAATAGGTATTCCCAGTGAGAGGATATTGAGATTCCCATTGAGTGGAGACTGATATTCCCAGTGAGACAGAATAGACATTCCCAGTGAGAGCAGACAGATATTCCCACTGAGACAGAATAGATATTCCCAGTGAGAGGAGACTGATATTCAAAAGTGAGACAGAATACATATTCCCAGTGAGAGGAGACTGATATTCCGAATGAGACACAATAGATATTACCAGTGAAAGGAGACTGATATTCCCAGTGAGAGGAGACTGATATTCCCAGTGAAAGGAGACTGTTATTCCCAATGAGAAAGAATAGATATTCCCAATGAGAGGAGACTGATATTCCCAGTGAGACAGAATAGATATTCCCAGTGAAAGGTGACTGATATTCCCCATGAGACAGAATAGATATTCCCAGTGAAAGGAGACTGATATTCCCAGTGAAAGGAGACTGATATTCCCAGTGAGTGGAGACGGATATTCCCAGTGAGACAGAATAGATATTCCCAGTTAGAGGAGACTGATATTCCCACTGAAACAGAATAGATATTCCCAGTGAGAGGAGACGGATATTCCCAGTTTTACAGAATGGTTATTCCCAGTGAGAGGAGACTGATATTCCCAGTGAGACAGAATAGATATTCCCAGTGAGAGGAGACTGATATTCCAACTGAGACAGAATAGATATTTCCAGTGAGAATTGACTGATATTCCTTCTGAGACAGAATAGATATTCCCAGTGAGAGGAGACTGATATTACCAATGAGACAAAATAGATATTCCCAGTGTGAGGAGACTCTTATTCCCAATGAGACAGAATAGATATTCCCAGTGAAAGGAGACTGATATTCCCAGTGAGAGGAGACTACTATTCCCAGTGAGACAGAATAGATATTCCCAATGAGAGGAGACTGATATTCCGAGTGAGACAAAATAGATATTCCCTGTGAAATGAGACTCATATTCCCAGTGAGAAGAAACTGATATTCCCAGTGAGAGGAGACTGATATTCCCAGTGAGACAAATTGATATTCCCAGTGAGAGGAGACTGATATTCCCACTGAGACAGAATAGATATTCGCAGTGAGAGGAGACTGATATTCCCAGTGAGAGGAGACTGACATTCCCTGCGAGACAGAATAGATATTCCCAGTGAGAGGAGACTGATATTCCCAGTGAGAAGAGACTGATATTCCCAGTTAGAGGAGACTGATATTCCAACGGAGACAGAATAGATATTCCCAGTGAGAGGAGACTGATATTCCCACTGAGACAGAATAGGTATTCCCAGTGAGAGGAGACTGATATTCCCACTGAGACAGAGTAGATATTCCCAGTGTGATGAGACTGATATTCCCACTGAGACAGAATAGATATTCCCAGTGAGAGGAGACTGATATTCCCAGTGAGAAGAGACTGATATTCCCAGTTAGAGGAGACTGATATTCCAACTGAGACAGAATAGATATTCCCAGTGAGAGGAGACTGATATTCCCACTGAGACAGAATAGGTATTCCCAGTGAGAGGAGACTGATATTCCCACTGAGACAGAATAGATATTCCCAATGAGAGGAGACTGATATTCCCACTGAGACAGAATAGATATTCCCCGTGAGAAGAGACCGATATTCGCAGTCAGACAGAATAGATATTCCCAGTGAGAGGTGATTATATTCCCAATCAGACTGACTAGATATTCCCAGTGAGAGGTGACTGTTATTCCCAATGAGACAGAATAGATATTCCCAGTGAAAGGAGACTGATATTCCCAGTGAGTTGAGAGTGATATTCCCAGCGATAGGAGACTGTTATACAAAGTGAGACAGAACAGATATTCCCAGTGAGAGGAGACTGATATTCCCAGAGGCAGAAGACTGATATTCCCAGTGAAATGAGACTGATATTCCCAGTGAGACAGAATAGATATTCCCAGAGAGAGGAGACTGATATTCCCAATGAGAGGAGACTGATATTCCCAGTGAGAAAGAAAAGATATTCCCAGTGAAAGGAGAATAATATACCCAGTGAAAGGAAACTGCTATTCCCAGTGAGAGGAGACAGATATTCCCAGTGAGAGGAAACTGATATTCCCAGTGAAAGGAGACTGATATTCAGAGTGAGACAGAATAGGTATTCCCAGTGAGAGGATATTGAGATTCCCATTGAGTGGAGACTGATATTCCCAGTGAGACAGAATAGACATTCCCAGTGAGAGCAGACAGATATTCCCACTGAGACAGAATAGATATTCCCAGTGAGAGGAGACTGATATTCAAAAGTGAGACAGAATACATATTCCCAGTGAGAGGAGACTGATATTCCGAATGAGACAGAATAGATATTACCAGTGAAAGGAGACTGATATTCCCAGTGAGAGGAGACTGATATTCCCAGTGAAAGGAGACTGTTATTCCCAATGAGAAAGAATAGATATTCCCAATGAGAGGAGACTGATATTCCCAGTGAGACAGAATAGATATTCCCAGTGAAAGGTGACTGATATTCCCCATGAGACAGAATAGATATTCCCAGTGAAAGGAGAATGATATTCCCAGTGAAAGGAGACTGATATTCCCAGTGAGTGGAGACTGATATTCCCAGTGAGACAGAATAGATATTCCCAGTTAGAGGAGACTGATATTCCCACTGAAACAGAATAGATATTCCCAGTGAGAGGAGATGGATATTCCCAGTTTTACAGAATGGTTATTCACAGTGAGAGGAGACTGATATTCCCAGTGAGACAGAATAGATATTCCCAGTGAGAGGAGACTGATATTCCAACTGAGACAGAATAGATATTTCCAGTGAGAGTTGACTGATATTCCTTCTGAGACAGAATAGATATTCCCAGTGAGAGGAGACTGATATTACCAATGAGACAAAATAGATATTCCCAGTGTGAGGAGACTCTTATTCCCAATGAGACAGAATAGATATTCCCAGTGAAAGGAGACTGATATTCCCAGTGAGAGGAGACTACTATTCCCAGTGAGACAGAATAGATATTCCCAGTGAGAGGAGACTGATATTCCCAGTGAGACAAAATAGATATTCCCTGTGAGATGAGACTCATATTCCCAGTGAGAAGAAACTGATATTCCCAGTGAGAGGAGACTGATATTCCCAGTGAGACAAATTGATATTCCCAGTGAGAGGAGACTGATATTCCCACTGAGACAGAATAGATATTCGCAGTGAGAGGAGACTGATATTCCCAGTGAGAGGAGACTGACATTCCCTGCGAGACAGAATAGATATTCCCAGTGAGAGGAGACTGATATTCCCAGTGAGAAGAGACTGATATTCCCAGTGAGAGGAGACTGATATTCCAACGGAGACAGAATAGATATTCCCAGTGAGAGGAGACTGATATTCCCACTGAGACAGAATAGGTATTCCCGGTGAGAGGAGGCTGATATTCCTAATGAGCAGAGACTGATATTCCCAGTGCGACAGAATAGATATTCCCACTGAAAGGCTACTGATATTCCCAGTGAGAGGAGACTGATATTCCCAGTGAGAGGGGACTGATATTCCCAGTGAGACAGAATAGATATTCCCACTGAGAGGAGACTGATATTCCCAGTGAGACAGAATACATATTCCCAGTGAGAGGAGACTGATATTCCCACTGAGACAGAATAGATATTCCCAGTGTGATGAGACTGATATTCCCACTGAGACAGAATAGATATTCCCAATGAGAGGAGACTGATATTCCCACTGAGACAGAATAGATATTCCCCGTGAGAAGAGACCGATATTCGCAGTCAGACAGAATAGATATTCCCAGTGAGAGGTGATTATATTCCCAATCAGACTGACTAGATATTCCCAGTGAGAGGTGACTGTTATTCCCAATGAGACAGAATAGATATTCCCAGTGAAAGGAGACTGATATTCCCAGTGAGTTGAGAGTGATATTCCCAGCGATAGGAGACTGTTATTCAAAGTGAGACAGAATAGATATTCCCAGTGAGAGGAGACTGATATTCCCAGAGGCAGAAGACTGATATTCCCAGTGAAATGAGACTGATATTCCCAGTGAGACAGAATAGATATTCCCAGAGAGAGGAGACTGATATTCCCAATGAGAGGAGACTGATATTCCCAGTGAGAAAGAAAAGATATTCCCAGTGAAAGGAGAATGATATACCCAGTGAAAGGAGACTGCTATTCCCAGTGAGAGGAGACAGATATTCCCAGTGAGAGGAAACTGATATTCCCAGTGAAAGGAGACTGATATTCAGAGTGAGACAGAATAGGTATTCCCAGTGAGAGGATATTGAGATTCCCATTGAGTGGAGACTGATATTCCCAGTGAGACAGAATAGACATTCCCAGTGAGAGCAGACAGATATTCCCACTGAGACAGAATAGATATTCCCAGTGAGAGGAGACTGATATTCAAAAGTGAGACAGAATACATATTCCCAGTGAGAGGAGACTGATATTCCGAATGAGACAGAATAGATATTACCAGTGAAAGGAGACTGATATTCCCAGTGAGAGGAGACTGATATTCCCAGTGAAAGGAGACTGTTATTCCCAATGAGAAAGAATAGATATTCCCAATGAGAGGAGACTGATATTCCCAGTGAGACAGAATAGATATTCCCAGTGAAAGGTGACTGATATTCAGAGTGAGACAGAATAGGTATTCCCAGTGAGAGGATATTGAGATTCCCATTGAGTGGAGACTGATATTCCCAGTGAGACAGAATAGACATTCCCAGTGAGAGCAGGCAGATATTCCCACTGAGACAGAATAGATATTCCCAGTGAGAGGAGACTGATATTCAAAAGTGAGACAGAATACATATTCCCAGTGAGAGGAGACTGATATTCCGAATGAGACACAATAGATATTACCAGTGAAAGGAGACTGATATTCCCAGTGAGAGGAGACTGATATTCCCAGTGAAAGGAGACTGTTATTCCCAATGAGAAAGAATAGATATTCCCAATGAGAGGAGACTGATATTCCCAGTGAGACAGAATAGATATTCCCAGTGAAAGGTGACTGATATTCCCCATGAGACAGAATAGATATTCCCAGTGAAAGGAGACTGATATTCCCAGTGAAAGGAGACTGATATTCCCAGTGAGTGGAGACTGATATTCCCAGTGAGACAGAATAGATATTCCCAGTTAGAGGAGACTGATATTCCCACTGAAACAGAATAGATATTCCCAGTGAGAGGAGACGGATATTCCCAGTTTTACAGAATGGTTATTCCCAGTGAGAGGAGACTGATATTCCCAGTGAGACAGAATAGATATTCCCAGTGAGAGGAGACTGATATTCCAACTGAGACAGAATAGATATTTCCAGTGAGAGTTGACTGATATTCCTTCTGAGACAGAATAGATATTCCCAGTGAGAGGAGACTGATATTACCAATGAGACAAAATAGATATTCCCAGTGTGAGGAGACTCTTATTCCCAATGAGACAGAATAGATATTCCCAGTGAAAGGAGACTGATATTCCCAGTGAGAGGAGACTACTATTCCCAGTGAGACAGAATAGATATTCCCAATGAGAGGAGACTGATATTCCCAGTGAGACCAAATAGATATTCCCTGTGAGATGAGACTCATATTCCCAGTGAGAAGAAACTGATATTCCCAGTGAGAGGAGACTGATATTCCCAGTGAGACAAATTGATATTCCCAGTGAGAGGAGACTGATATTCCCACTGAGACAGAATAGATATTCGCAGTGAGAGGAGACTGATATTCCCAGTGAGAGGAGACTGACATTCCCTGCGAGACAGAATAGATATTCCCAGTGAGAGGAGACTGATATTCCCAGTGAGAAGAGACTGATATTCCCAGTTAGAGGAGACTGATATTCCAACGGAGACAGAATAGATATTCCCAGTGAGAGGAGACTGATATTCCCACTGAGACAGAATAGGTATTCCCAGTGAGAGGAGACTGATATTCCCACTGAGACAGAATAGATATTCC